>NC_069503.1:185801253-186101253 GCF_027579735.1 Bombina bombina | reverse complement strand
ATCAACGTGCATAGGGAGATTGTAATTTAACTCCTCCTCCGTCTGTTTTCACTGATGTCCAGCCAGGGGGTGACACCATCAGACGAGATTAATTCCTGCTTGATGGTGTCGAGGACCACCAACATCTTCTCGTGGACCTCCAGTGGTCCATGGACCACTGGTTGGTGACCGCTGCACTAGAGCAGTGGCTTCCTCTTGGGCCTTTAAGAACGAGACCTCAATGGATCAGTATGCAAGGCAGCTTCCTCCTTACATACTTTTTCAAAATTTTACAAGTTTGATGTTTTCGCTTTGGCTGAAGCAGCTTTCGGGAGAAAAGTTTTGCAGGCTGTGGTGCCCTCAGAATTAGGGTCCGCCTCTTCCTTTTTGTTCCCTACCGCTATTTATTCATTGTCCTCTGGAGCTTGGGTATAGTTTTCCCAACAGTAAGGAATGAAGCCGTGGACTCTCCCTATCTTAAAAGGAAAACATAATTTATGCTTACCAGATAAATTCCTTTCCTTCCGGATAGGGAGAGTCCACGGCCACCGTCCATTTTTTTTTCTTGTCTATGGATGGTCCCCTATTATTTATATTATTCTTCTGGCACCATTTATACCCTAATGTTTCTCCTACTTTTCCTTGTTCCCTCGGCAGAATGACTGGGGTAATGAGGAACTGGGAGGGATATTTAAAGTGAATGTAAATTTTCATCAAGTAGTGCCCGTTTTTTAAAAATACTATTAAAAACAGGGGCACTTTCATTGATGAAACTTTACATTGCACCATATTTGTAGAAATACTTACTTCTTCGTCTTGAAAGCCGGATCACTAAAGATGTCACTTCCTACGCCCGTCGCAATCCTCTTAAGTCAGAAATGATGATTCCGGGCTTCCTTCAATCACGGCGTTGCTTTAGGCAATGCTTCCCCCGGGGGGAAGCCGTAATTACTTCAGCAATGACGAATTGTCATTGCTGAAGTAGGAAGTAGGAAGAGGCTTGCGACGGGCTAGCGGAGCGCTGGAGCGGCTTTCAAGACGAAGAAGTAAGTATTTCTACAAATATGGTGCAATGTAAAGTTTCATAAATGAAAGTGCCCCTGTTTTTAATAGTATTTTTAAAAACTCGGCACTACTTGATGAAACTTTACATTCACTTTAAGCCTTTGGCTGGGGTGTCTTTGCCTCCTCCTGGTGGCCAGGTGTTGTATTTCCCAACAGTAAAGAATGAAGACGTGGATTCTCCCTATCCGGAAGGAAAGGAATTTATCTGGTAAGCATAAATTATATTTTATAGTTTGTTTTTTTAAATTTAGTACGTGTACATACAACATTGCCAGAAAAATGAAGAGGGAAACTGTATTGTAATTAAACACTACTATGACAGTACAATGCAGTCAATTTGCCAGCTGGATGGCATTATGAAGTAGCCGGGTGGGGGCAGTGTAATCCTTTGCAACATTATACATTTTTTTGTTACTTATAGATGTTACGTAAGCTATCCAAAGCACAAAGTGATTGCCTAATTTAACATCAACTTATTTAATGATATGTGCAACAAAAATTGCAAATAAATTAACACTAACTCATTTTTAACTTAAAAGGAGTATGAAACCCAAAATGTATTTCTTTTTAATGGCAGTCCACGAATTCCATTCTTTACCTATTGGAATACAACACCTGGCCACCAGGAGGAGGCAAAGACACCCAAACCAAAGCACTTAAAGGGACACTGAACCCAAAATTTTTCTTTTGTGATTCAGATAGAGCATGAATTTTTAAGCAACTTTCTAATTTACTCCTATTATCAAATTTTCTTTAATCTCTTGGTATCTTTATTTGAAATGCAAGAATCTAAGTTTAGATGCCAGCCCATTTTGGTGAACAACCTGGGTTGTCCTTGCTGATTGGTGGAAAAAAATCCATCCACCAATAAAAAAGTGCTGTCCAGAGTTCTTAACCCAAAAAAGCTTAGATGGCTTTTATTTCAAATAAAGATAGCAAGAGAACGAAGAAAAATTGATAATAGGAGTAAATTAGAAAGTTGCTTAAAATTGCATGCTCTATCTGAATCACAAAAGAAAAAAATTGGGTTCAGTGTCCCTTTAATTATCCCTTCTACTTCCCCTCCCAATAGTTTATTTTTTTCTCATTTAGGAGGTAGGCATAGATCATTATGCTCTGCAGGAAAATTAATTTAACCCCTAGCTCACAGCTCCTATACCTTCCTAGGTCATACTTTTCAGCAAAGAGTACCAAGAGAACCAAGTTACACATGTATAAAAGTAACATTGATTGTGCGTAGGCGATTTTTATTTTAAAAAAAATGTGTATAATATAAATAAAACTTGGTTGGTACCCAAAACCCTTTTTTGTTTTGTCAGATAGAGCATACATTTATAAATAATTTACTTCTGTTAGGAATTTTGTTTAATTATTTTGTTATCCTTTTAAAGGAACAGCAATGCACTAATGGGAGCTAGCGGAGCACAATGAGTGAGCCAATGACAAGGCACATATATGCAGCCACCAATCAGCAGCTCGCATTGCTGCTCCTGAGTCTTCCTACATATGCTAGCTAGTATTGCTGCTCCTGAGCCTCACTACATATGCTAGCTAGCATTGCTGCTCCTGAGCCTCACTACATATGCTAGCTAGCATTTATGCTCCTGAGCCTCACTACATATGCTAGCTAGTATTGGTGCTCCTGAGCCTCACTACATATGCTAGCTAGCATTGGTGCTCCTGAGCCTCACTACATATGCTAGCTAGCATTGCTGTTCCTGAGCCTCACTACATATGCTAGCTAGCATTGCTGCTCCTGAGCCTTACTACATATGCTAGCTAGCAGTGCTGTTCCTGAGCCTCACTACATATGCTAGCTAGCATTGGTGCTCCTGAGCCTCACTACATATGCTAGCTAGCATTGGTGCTCCGGAGCCTCACTACATATGCTAGCTAGCATTGCTACTCCTGAGCCTCACTACATATGCTAGCTAGCATTGCCGCTCCTGAGCCTCACTACATATGCTAGCTAGCATTGCCGCTCCTGAGCCTCACTACATATGCTAGCTAGCTAGCATTGCCACTCCTGAGCCTCACTACATATGCTAGCTAGCATTGCTGTTCCTGAGCCTCACTACATATGCTAGCTAGCATTGCTGCTCCTGAGCCTCACTACATATGCTAGCTAGCATTGCTGCTCCTGAGCCTCACTACATATGCTAGATAGCATTGCTGCTCCTGAGCCTCACTACATATGCTAGCTAGCATTGCTGTTCCTGAGCCTCACTACATAGCATTGCTGCTCCTGAGCCTCACTACATATGCTAGCTAGCATTGCTGTTCCTGAGCATCACTACATATGCTAGCTAGCTTTGCTGTCCCTGGGCCTCACTACATATGCTAGCTAGCATTGCTGCTCCTGAGCCTCACTACATATGCTAGCTAGCATTGCTGCTTCTGATCCTCACTACATATGCTAGCTAGCATTGCCGCTCCTGATCCTCACTACATATGCTAGCTAGCATTGCTGCTTCTGATCCTCACTACATATGCTAGCTAGCATTGCTGCTCCTGAGCCTCACTACATATGCTAGCTAGCATTGCTGTTCCGGAGCCTCACTACATATGCTAGCTAGCATTGCTGTTCCGGAACCTTACTACATATGCTAGCTAGCTTTGCTGCTCCTGAGCCTCACTACATATAATAGCTAGCATTGCTGCTCCTGAGCCTCACTACATATGCTAGCTAGCATTGCTGCTCCTGAGCCTCACTACATATGCTAGCTAGCATTGCTGTTCCTGAGCCTCACTACGTATGCTAGCTAGCATTGCTGCTCCTGAGCCTCACTACATATGCTAGCTAGCATTGCTGTTCCTGAGCCTCACTACATAGCATTGCTGCTCCTGAGCCTCACTACATATGCTAGCTAGCATTGCTGTTCCTGAGCCTCACTACATATGCTAGCTAGCATTGCTGTTCCTGAGCCTCACTACATATGCTAGCTAGCTTTGCTGTCCCTGGGCCTCACTACATATGCTAGCTAGCATTGCTGCTCCTGAGCCTCACTACATATACTATCTAGCATTGCTGCTTCTGATCCTCACTACATATGCTATCTAGCATTGCTGCTTCTGATCCTCACTACATATGCTATCTAGCATTGCTGCTTCTGATCCTCACTACATATGCTAGCTAGCATTGCTGTTCCTGAGCCTCACTACATAGCATTGCTGCTCCTGAGCCTCACTACATAGCATTGCTGCTCCTGAGCCTCACTACATATGCTAGCTAGCATTGCTGTTCCTGAGCCTCACTACATAGCATTGCTGCTCCTGAGCCTCACTACATATGCTAGCTAGCATTGCTGCTCCTGAGCCTCACTACATATGCTAGCTAGCATTGCTGTTCCTGAGCCTCACTACATAGCATTGCTGCTCCTGAGCCTCACTACATATGCTAGCTAGCATTGCCGCTCCTGAGCCTCACTACATATGCTAGCTAGCTTTGCTGTTCCTGAGCCTCACTACATATGCTAGCTAGCTTTGCTGTCCATGAGCCTCACTACATATGCTAGCTAGCATTGCCGCTTCTGATCCTCACTACATATGCTAGCTAGCATTGCCGCTCCTGATCCTCACTACATATGCTAGCTAGCATTGCCGCTCCTGAGCCTCACTACATATGCTAGCTAGCATTGCTGCTCCTGAGCCTCACTACATATGCTAGCTAGCATTGCTGTTCCTGAGCCTCACTACATATGCTAGCTAGCTTTGCTGCTCCTGAGCCTCACTACATATGCTAGCTAGCATTGCTGCTCCTGAGCCTCACTACATATGCTAGCTAGCATTGCTGCTCCCGAGCCTCACTACATATGCTAGCTAGCATATGCTTTTTAACAAAGGATATGTTTTTAATACCTGGTGTGTCAGATTTTGTTATTTAAACATTCTCTTGCGTTTGATTGTCAGGCCATGAAAGACAGAAAGCGCTGTGTCACCGCTCATTGGCTTAATACAGTTTTGAAAAAGAAGAAGATGGTTCCTCCTCATCGAGCTCTCCATTTTCCTGTGGCTTTTCCACCAGGTGGCAAACCTTGTTCCCAGCACGTAAGTAAAGAATTCTATTACCATGTTTGTTTTAATCTTAAATAACCTAAATATCAAACAAAACATGTTTGCGCGGTTATAAGATTTGATGATCGCTAAAATTCTAAACTGCTTTAACATCTTTAAAGGGACATTAAATTTAAAATGTAATTCATATTTAGTGTTTAATTATGCACAATTAAAGGGATATACAACAGTCTACAACAGTCTGTTATAATAAAAAAAAAACACTTTAGTGGTGTTATACTCAAAAGGAAATAGAACCCCAAATGTTTTTTTATAAGTGGTCATAATAGGTGAAAAATGACATGCTCTAACCTTTTGGTCATATAATTTTGTGACTATAGACCCTGCTCTGCTGTGTGTTTAACCCCTGCAAAAGGGTAAAACACAGTAGTTTAATGCGCAAGGCAGCAGGTAACAGTGCAATCTAGCTGTCTTTTTAAATACACAAATAAAAGTTAAATTTTAATACATTATTGTGTACTGAATTGACTGATCTAATAAACATGTTATTTTTCCAAACAGTGCATAGAAGCATATCTTTTTTGAGCTTAGCTCACACTCTTGTGACCTAGGTCAATTTTATGAAACAGTAGACATGCTGCTCTCGACTTGTGTACTGCTGGTTCTAAGGGGACTAGTTCCAACAGTGCTTCTAAGGTCCAGAGCGGCACTTCTACTGTGTGATTAACCCCTTTGTGGAGGTTAAACACACAGTACAGCAGGGTTGATAAGCTGTAAAGTTACATTCTCTAACAGATTAGAGCATGTAATTATTGAACTGTTATGGCCCTTTAGTGATTCAGATGGCCCATATAATTTTAATCAACTTTCCAATTGACTTCTGTTATCAAATTCACTTCATTCTCTTGATATCCTTTGTTGGAGCAGCAACTGAAAGCTAGCTGAACACATCAGGTGAGGCAATGACAAGAGCCATATATGTGCAGCCACCAATCAGTAGCTAGCTCTCAGTATGCTTTTCAACAAAGGATACAAAGTATGAAGCATATTAGATAATAGACGTAAATTAGAAAGTTATTTAAATCTCCATGCGCTATAAATCATTTTAGAAGGATTTTATTTTTTATTTTTTAGCTTAATTTGTGTAGGATCCATTGCTTACAGTATCTGTTTTACTTCTAAAAATTGTAGTATTTTCACTGAAAGTGCAAAACATTATTCATGTTGCAAACAACTAAAGAGGTTGACCTTTTTTCCATTATTCATGCATTTCTGGCAACTAACCAAATGAACGTATACAGGTCCTATGAATACCCAAAAATTCCCCTCTCCCATCGGGCGAGTAAATCACAAAACTTACCAGCCCGCAAGAAACTTTAGTCGCCCGTGCATATCTGCATTCATAGTGTGTGTGTGTGTGTGTGTATATATATATATATATATATATATATATGTATATGTATATATATATATATATATATATATATATATATATATATATATATATATATGTATGTGTATGTATATATATATATATATATATATATATATATATATATATATATATATATATTTCTCTTGTTAAGTGTATCCAGTCCACGGATCATCCATTACTTGTGGGATATTCTCCTTCCCAACAGGAAGTTGCAAGAGGATCACCCACAACAGAGCTGCTATATAGCTCCTCCCCTAACTGTCATATCCAGTCATTCTCTTGCAAGCCTCAACCAAGATGGAGGTCGTAAGAGGAGTGTGGTGTTTTATACTTAGTTTATTCTTCAATCAAAAGTTTGTTATTTTTAAATGGTGCCGGAGTGTACTGTTTATCTCGGGCAGTATTTAGAAGAAGAATCTGCCTGCGTTTTCTATGATCTTAGCAGAAGTAACTAAGATCCATGGCTGTTCTCACATATTCTGAGGAGTGTGGTAACTTCAGAGAGGGAATGGCGTGCAGGTTTTCCTGCAATAAGGTATGTGCAGTTAATATTTCTTTCATGTAATTAGCAAGAGTCCATGAGCTAGTGACGTATGGGATATACATTCCTACCAGGAGGGGCAAAGTTTCCCAAACCTCAAAATGCCTATAAATACACCCCTCACCACACCCACAAATCAGTTTTACAAACTTTGCCTCCTATGGAGGTGGTGAAGTAAGTTTGTGCTAGATTCTACGTTGATATGCGCTCCGCAGCAGGTTGGAGCCCGGTTTTCCTCTCAGCGTGCAGTGAATGTCAGAGGGATGTAAGGAGAGTATTGCCTATTTCAATTCAATGATCTCCTTCTACGGGGTCTATTTCATAGGTTCTCTGTTATCGGTCGTAGAGATTCATCTCTTACCTCCCTTTTCAGATCGACGATATACTCTTATATATACCATTACCTCTACTGATTCTCGTTTCAGTACTGGTTTGGCTTTCTACTACATGTAGATGAGTGTCCTGGGGTAAGTAAGTCTTATTTTCTGTGACACTCTAAGCTATGGTTGGGCACTTTTTATAAAGTTCTAAATATATGTGTTCAAACATTTATTTGCCTTGACTCAGGATGTTCAACGTTCCTTATTTCAGACAGTCAGTTTCATATTTGGGATAATGCATATGAATAAATCAATATTTTTCTTACCTTAAAATTTGACTTTTTTCCCTGTGGGCTGTTAGGCTTGCGGGGGCTGAAAATGCTTCATTTTATTGCGTCATTCTTGGCACGGACTTTTTTGGCGCAACATTTTTTTTTCTGTTTCCGGCGTCATACGTGTCGCCGGAAGTTGCGTCATTTTTTACGTTTTTTTGCGCCAAAAGTGTCGGCGTTCCGGATGTGGCGTCATTTTTGGCGCCAAAAGCATTTAGGCGCCAAATAATGTGGGCGTCTTTTTTTGGCGCTAAAAAATATGGGCGTCACTATTGTCTCCACATTATTTAAGTCTCATTATTTATTGCTTCTGGTTGCTAGAAGCTTGTTCACTGGCATTTTTTCCCATTCCTGAAACTGTCATTTAAGGAATTTGATCAATTTTGCTTTATATGTTGTTTTTTCTATTACATATTGCAAGATGTCCCAGATTGACCCTGAGTCAGAAGATACTTCTGGAAAATCGCTGCCTGGTGCTGGATCTACCAAAGTTAAGTGTATCTGCTGTAAACTTGTGGTATCTGTTCCTCCAGCTGTTGTTTGTAATGAGTGTCATGACAAACTTGTTAATGCAGATAATATTTCCTTTAGTAATGTTACATTACCTGTTGCTGTTCCATCAACATCTAATACTCAGAGTGTTCCTGATAACATAAGAGATTTTGTTTCTAAATCCATTAAGAAGGCTATGTCTGTTATTCCTCCTTCTAGTAAACGTAAAAGGTCTTTTAAAACTTCTCATTTTTCAGATGAATTTTTAAATGAACATCATCATTCTGATAATGGTTCCTCTGGTTCAGAGGATTCTGTCTCAGAGGTTGATGCTGATAAATCTTCATATTTTTTCAAAATGGAATTTATTCGTTCTTTACTTAAAGAAGTCTTAATTGCATTAGAAATAGAGTATTCTGGTCCTCTTGATACTAAATCTAAACGTTTAAATAAGGTTTTTAAATCTCCTGTAGTTATTCCAGAAGTTTTTCCTGTCCCTGATGCTATTTCTGAAGTAATTTCCAAGGAATGGAATAATTTGGGTAATTAATTTACTCCTCCTAAACGTTTTAAGCAATTATATCCTGTGCCATCTGACAGATTAGAGTTTTGGGACAAAATCCCTAAGGTTGATGGGGCTGTCTCTACTCTTGCTAAACGTACTACTATTCCTACGGCAGATAGTACTTCCTTTAAGGATCCTTTAGATAGGAAGATTGAATCCTTTCTAAGAAAAGCTTACTTATGTTCAGGTAATCTTCTTAGACCTGCTATATCTTTAGCGGATGTTGCTGCAGCTTCAACTTTTTGGTTAGAAGCTTTAGCGCAACAAGTAACAGATGATAATTCTCATAGCATTGTTAATCTTCTTCAACATGCTAATAACTTTATTTGTGATGCCATCTTTGATATCATTAGAGTTGATGTCAGGTATATGTCTCTAGCTATTTTAGCTAGAAGAGCTTTATGGCTTAAAACTTGGAATGCTGATATGTCTTCTAAGTCTACTCTGCTTTCCCTTTCTTTCCAAGGTAATAAACTATTTGGTTCTCAGTTGGATTCTATTATCTCGACTGTTACTGGAGGGAAAGGAACTTTTTTACCACAGGATAAAAAATCTAAAGGTAAATTTAGGTCTAATAATCGTTTTCGTTCCTTTCGTCACAATAAGGAACAAAAGCCTGATCCTTCACCCACAGGAGCGGTATCAGTTTGGAAACCATCTCCAGTCTGGAATAAATCCAAGCCTTTTAGAAAACCAAAGCCAGCTCCCAAGTCCACATGAAGGTGCGGCCCTCATTCCAGCCCAGCTGGTAGGGGGCAGATTACGATTTTTCAAAGAAATTTGGATCAATTCAATTCACAATCTTTGGATTCAGAACATTGTTTCAGAAGGGTACAGAATTGGCTTCAAGATAAGGCCTCCTGCAAAGAGATTTTTTCTTTCCCGTGTCTCAGTAAATCCAGCGAAGGCTCAAGCATTTCTGAAATGTATTTCAGATCTAGAGTTGGCTGGAGTAATTATGCCAGTTCCAGTTCTGGAACAGGGGCTGGGGTTTTATTCAAATCTCTTCATTGTACCAAAGAAGGAGAATTCCTTCAGACCAGTTCTGGATCTAAAAATATTAAATAGTTATGCAAGGATACCAACATTCAAAATGGTAACTATAAGGACTATCCTGCCTTTTGTTCAGCAAGGGCATTATATGTCCACAATAGATTTACAGGATGCATATCTGCATATTCCGATTCATCCAGATCACTATCAGTTTCTGAGATTCTCTTTCCTAGACAAGCATTACCAGTTTGTGGCTCTGCCGTTTGGCCTAGCAACAGCTCCAAGAATTTTTACAAAGGTTCTCAGTGCCCTTCTGTCTGTAATCAGAGAACAGGGTATTGTGGTATTTCCTTATTTGGACGATATCTTGGTACTTGCTCAGTCTTCACATTTAGCAGAATCTCATACGAATCGACTTGTGTTGTTTCTTCAAGATCATGGTTGGAGGATCAATTTACCGAAAAAGTTCATTGTTTCCTCAGACAAGGGTAACCTTTTTAGGTTTCCAGATAGATTCAGTGTCCATGACTCTGTCTCTGACAGACAAGAGACGTCTAAAATTGATCTCAGCTTGTCGAAATCTTCAGTCTCAATCATTCCCTTCGGTAGTCTTATGCATGGAAATTTTAGGTCTTATGACTGCTGCATCGGACGCGATCCCCTTTGCTCGTTTTCACATGCGACCTCTTCAGCTCTGTATGCTGAACCAGTGGTGCAGGGATTACACAAAGATATCTCAATTAATATCTTTAAAACCGATTGTACGACACTCTGACGTGGTGGACAGATCACCATCGTTTAGTTCAGGGGGCTTCTTTTGTTCTTCCGACCTGGACTGTAATTTCAACAGATGCAAGTCTGACAGGTTGGGGAGCTGTTTGGGGGTCTCTGACAGCACAAGGGGTTTGGGAATCTCAGGAGGTGAGATTACCAATCAATATTTTGGAACTCCGTGCAATTTTCAGAGCTCTTCAGTCATGGCCTCTTCTAAAGAGAGAATCGTTCATTTGTTTTCAGACAGACAATGTCACAACTGTGGCATATATCAATCATCAAGGAGGGACTCACAGTCCTCTGGCTATGAAAGAAGTATCTCGAATACTGGTATGGGCGGAATCCAGCTCCTGTCTAATTTCTGCGGTTCATATCCCAGGTATAGACAATTGGGAAGCGATTTATCTCAGTCGCCAAACGTTACATCCGGGCGAATGGTCTCTTCACCCAGAGGTTTTTCTTCAGATTGTTCAAATGTGGGGACTTCCAGAAATAGATCTGATGGCTTCTCATCTAAACAAGAAACTTCCCAGGTATCTGTCCAGATCCAGGGATCCTCAGGCGGAAGCAGTGGATGCATTGTCACTTCCTTGGAAGTATCATCCTGCCTATATCTTTCCGCCTCTAGTTCTTCTTCCAAGGGTAATCTCCAAGATTCTGAAGGAATGCTCGTTTGTTCTGCTGGTGGCTCCAGCATGGCCTCACAGGTTTTGGTATGCGGATCTTGTCCGGATGGCCTCTTGCCAACCGCGGACTCTTCCGTTAAGACCAGACCTTCTGTCGCAAGGTCCTTTTTACCATCAGGATCTCAAATCCTTAAATTTAAAGGTATGGAGATTGAACACTTGATTCTTAGTCAAAGAGGTTTCTCTGACTCTGTGATTAATACTATGTTACAGGCTCGTAAATCTGTATCTAGGAAGATATATTATCGAGTCTGGAAGACTTACATTTCTTGGTGTCTTTCTCATCATTTTTCCTGGCATTCTTTTAGAATTCCGAGAATTTTACAGTTTCTTAAGGATGGTTTGGATAAAGGTTTGTCCGCAAGTTCCTTGAAAGGACAAATCTCTGCTCTTTCTGTTCTTTTTCACAGAAAGATTGCTAATCTTCCTGATATTCATTGTTTTGTACAAGCTTTGGTTCGTATAAAGCCTGTTATTAAGTCAATTTCTCCTCCTTGGAGTTTGAATTTGGTTCTGGGGGCTCTTCAAGCTCCTCCGTTTGAACCTATGCATTCATTGGACATTAAATTACTTTCTTGGAAAGTTTTGTTTCTTTTGGCCATCTCTTCTGCTAGAAGAGTTTCTGAATTATCTGCTCTTTCTTGTGAGTCTCCTTTTCTGATTTTTCATCAGGATAAGGCGGTGTTGCGAACTTCTTTTAAATTTTTGCCTAAGGTTGTAAATTCTAACAACATTAGTAGAGAAATTGTGGTTCCTTCATTGTGTCCTAATCCTAAGAATTCTAAGGAGAGATCATTGCATTCTTTGGATGTAGTTAGAGCTTTGAAATATTATGTTGAAGCTACTAAGAATGTCCGAAAGACTTCTAGTCTATTTGTTATCTTTTCCGGTTCTAGGAAAGGTCAGAAGGCCTCTGCCATTTCTTTGGCATCTTGGTTGAAATCTTTAATTCATCATGCTTATGTCGAGTCGGGTAAAACTCCGCCTCAGAGAATTACAGCTCATTGTACTAGGTCAGTTTCTACTTCCTGGGCGTTTAGGAATGAAGCTTCGGTTGATCAGATTTGCAAAGCAGCAACTTGGTCTTCTTTGCATACTTTTACTAAATTCTACCATTTTGATGCGTTTTCTTCTTCTGAAGCAGTTTTTGGTAGAAAAGTACTTCAGGCAGCTGTTTCAGTTTGATTCTTCTGCTTATAATTTCAGTTTTTTTCATTATAAGATTTAAACTTTATTTTGGGTGTGGATTATTTTTCAGCGGAATTGGCTGTCTTTATTTTATCCCTCCCTCTCTAGTGACTCTTGCGTGGAAGATCCACATCTTGGGTAGTCATTATCCCATACGTCACTAGCTCATGGACTCTTGCTAATTACATGAAAGAAAACATAATTTATGTAAGAACTTACCTGATAAATTCATTTCTTTCATATTAGCAAGAGTCCATGAGGCCCACCCTTTTTTGTGGTGGTTATGATTTTTTTTTATAAAGCACAATTATTCAAATTCCTTATTTTTTATGCTTTCGCACTTTTTTCTTATCACCCCACTTCTTGGCTATGCGTTAAACTGATTTGTGGGTGTGGTGAGTTGTGTATTTATAGGCATTTTGAGGTTTAGGAAACTTTGCCCCTCCTGGTAGGAATGTAAATCCCATACGTCACTAGCTTATGGACTCTTGCTAATATGAAAGAAATTAATTTATCAGGTAAGTTCTAACATAAATTATGTTGTTTCTAGGGATGGAATTTGCTAGAAAATGCTGCTGATACCGAACTAATGTAAGTAAAGCCTTAAATGCAGTTATAGCGACTGGTATCAGGCTTATTAATAGAGATACATACTCTTATAAAAATGTAATATAAAACGTTTGCTGGCATGTTTAATCGTTTTTATATGTATTTGGTGATAAAACTTATTGGGGCCTAGTTTTTTTCCACATGGCTGGCTTGAATTTTGCCTAGTAATAGTTTCCTTAGGCTTTCCACTGTTGTAATATGAGTGGGAGGGGCCTTTTTTAGTTCTTTTCTGTGCAGATAAAAATACTGACAGACATTCAGCTTCCCTCTGCATGAACCAGGACATCTCTGGAGGGCTCAAAAGGCTTCAAAGTCGTTTTTGAGGGAGGTAAAAAGCCACAGTAGAGCTGTGGCAGTTGTTGTGACTGTTTGAAAAAAAAAACAAAAAAAAAAGTTTTTGTCTTTTATTATTCAGTTTTGGGTATTAAGGGGTTAATCATCCATTTGCAAGTGGGTGCAATGCTCTGCTAACTTGTTACATACACTGTAAAAATGTTGTTAGTGTAACTGCTTTTTTCACTGTTAATTCAAATTTTGACAAAATTTGTGTTTCTTAAAGGTGCAGTAACGTTTTTTATATTGCTTGTAAACTTGTTTAAAGTGTTTTCCAAGCTTGCTAGTCTCATTGCTAGTCTGTTTAAACATGTCTGACACAGAGGAAACTACTTGTTCATTATGTTTGAAAGCCATGGTGGAGCCCCATAGGAGAATGTGTACTAAATGTATTGATTTCACCTTAAACAGTAAAGATCAGTCTTTAACTATAAAAGAAATATCACCAGAAGATTCTGACAAGGGGGAAGTTATGGCGACTAACTCTCCCCACGTGTCAGACCCTTCGCCTCCCGCTCAGGGGATGCACGCTAATATGGCGCCAATTACATCAGGGACGCCCATAGCGATTACCTTGCAGGACATGGCTGCAATCATGAATAATACCCTGTCAGAGGTATTATCCAGGTTGCCTGAATTAAGAGGCAAGCGCGATTGCTCTGGGGTTAGGAGAAATACAGAGCGTGCAGATGCTTTAAGGGCCATGTCTGATACTGCGTCACAATATGCAGATCATGAGGACGGAGAGCTTCAGTCTGTGGGTGACATCTCTGATTCGGGGAAACCTGATTCAGAGATTTCTAATTTTAAATTTAAGCTTGAGAACCTCCGTGTGTTGCTTGGGGAGGTATTAGCTGCTCTGAATGACTGTAACACAGTTGCAGTACCAGAGAAATTGTGTAGGCTGGATAAATACTATGCGGTACCGGTGTGTACTGATGTTTTTCCTATACCTAAAAGGCTTACAGAAATTATTAGCAAGGAGTGGGATAGACCGGGGGTGCCTTTTTCCCCACCTCCTATATTTAGAAAAATGTTTCCAATAGACGCCACTACACGGGACTTATGGCAGAGGGTCATTAAGGTGGAGGGAGCAGTTTCTACTTTAGCAAAGCGTACCACTATCCCGGTTGAGGACAGTTGTGCTTTTTCAGATCCAATGGATAAAAAATTGGAGGGTTACCTTAAGAAAATGTTTATTCAACAAGGTTTTATTTTACAGCCCCTTGCATGCATTGTGCCTGTCACGGCCGCGGCGACATTCTGGTTTGAGGCCCTGGAAGAGGCCATCCATACAGCTCCATTGACTGAAATTATTGACAAGCTTAGAACACTTAAGCTAGCTAACTCATTTGTTTCTGATGCCATTGTTCATTTGACTAAACTAACGGCTAAGAATTCCGGATTCGCCATCCAAGCACGTAGGGCGCTATGGCTTAAATCCTGGTCAGCTGACGTGACTTCGAAGTCTAAATTACTCAACATTCCTTTCAAGGGGCAGACCTTATTCGGGCCTGGTTTGAAGGAAATTATTGCTGACATTACTGGAGGTAAGGGTCACACCCTTCCTCAGGACAGGGCCAAAGCAAAGGCCAAACAGTCTAATTTTCGTGCCTTTCGAAATTTCAAGGCAGGTGCAGCATCAACTTCCTCCGCTTCAAAACAAGAGGGAACTTTTGCTCAATCTAAGCAGGCCTGGAAACCTAACCAGTCCTGGAACAAAGGCAAGCAGGCCAGAAAGCCTGCTGCTTCCTCTAAGACAGCATGAAGGAACGGCACCCTATCCGGCGACGGATCTAGTAGGGGGCAGACTTTCTCTCTTCGCCCAGGCGTGGGCAAGAGATGTTCAGGATCCCTGGGCGTTGGAGATCATATCTCAGGGATATCTTCTGGACTTCAAAGCTTCCCCTCCACAAGGGAGATTTCATCTTTCAAGGCTATCTGCAAATCAGATAAAGAAAGAGGCATTCCTACGCTGTGTGCAAGACCTCCTAGTTATGGGAGTGATCCATCCAGTTCCGCGGACGGAACAAGGACAGGGTTTTTATTCAAATCTGTTTGTGGTTCCCAAAAAAGAGGGAACCTTCAGACCAATTTTGGATCTAAAGATCTTAAACAAATTCCTCAGAGTTCCATCTTTCAAAATGGAAACTATTCGGACCATCCTACCCATGATCCAAGAAGGTCAGTACATGACCACAGTGGACTTAAAGGATGCCTACCTTCACATACCGATTCACAAAGATCATCATCGGTTTCTAAGGTTTGCCTTTCTAGACAGGCATTACCAATTTGTAGCTCTTCCCTTCGGGTTGGCTACAGCCCCGAGAATCTTTACAAAGGTTCTGGGCTCACTTCTGGCGGTTCTAAGACCGCGAGGCATAGCGGTGGCTCCGTATCTAGACGACATCCTGATACAGGCGTCAAGCTTTCAAGTTGCCAAGTCTCATACAGAGATCGTTCTGGCATTTCTGAGGTCGCACGGGTGAAAAGTGAACGTGGAAAAGAGTTCTCTATCCCCACTCACAAGAGTCTCCTTCTTAGGGACTCTTATAGATTCTGTAGAAATGAAAATTTACCTGTCGGAGTCCAGGTTATCAAAGCTTCTAAATGCTTGCCGTGTTCTTCACTCCATTCCGCGCCCTTCGGTAGCTCAGTGTATGGAGGTAATCGGCTTAATGGTAGCGGCATTGGACATAGTGCCATTTGCGCGCCTTCATCTCAGACCGCTGCAATTATGCATGCTGAGTCAGTGGAATGGGGATTACACAGATTTGTCCCCTCTGCTAAATCTGGATCAAGAGACCAGAGATTCTCTTCTCTTCAACAGATGCCAGCCTTCTAGGTTGGGGTGCAGTCTGGAATTCCCTGAAGGCACAGGGATCGTGGACTCAGGAGGAGAAACTCCTTCCAATAAATATTCTGGAGTTAAGAGCGATATTCAATGCTCTTCTGGCTTGGCCTCAGTTAGCAACACTGAGGTTCATCAGATTTCAGTCGGACAACATCACGACTGTGGCTTAGATCAACCATCAAGGGGGAACCAGGAGTTCCCTAGCGATGTTAGAAGTCTCAAAAATAATTCGCTGGGCAGAGTACCATGCTTGCCACCTTGTCACTACTTTGTCAGCAATCCATATCCCAGGCGTGGAGAACTGGGAGGCGGATTTTCTAAGTCGTCAGACTTTCCATCCGGGGGAGTGGGAACTCCATCCGGAGGTGTTTGCTCAGTTGATTCATCGTTGGGGCAAACCAGAGTTGGATCTCATGGCGTCTCTCCAGAATGCCAAGCTTCCTTGTTACGGATCCAGGTCCAGGGACCCAGAAGCGACGCTGATAGATGCGCTAGCAGCGCCTTGGTTCTTCAACCTGGCTTATGTGTTTCCACCGTTTCCTCTGCTCCCTCGACTGATGGCCAAAATCAAACAGGAGAGAGCATCTGTGATTCTGATAGCACCTGCGTGGCCACGCAGGACTTGGTATGCAGACCTAGTGGACATGTCATCCTTTCCACCATGGACTCTGCCTCTAAGACAGGACCTTCTGATACAAGGTCCTTTCAATCATCCAAATCTAATTTCTCTGAGACTGACTGCATGGAGATTGAACTCTTGATTCTATCAAGGCGTGGCTTCTCCGAATCAGTCATTGATACTTAAATACAAGCACGAAAGCCTGTTACCAGGAAAATCTACCACAAGATATGGAGTAAATATCTTTATTGGTGTGAATCCAAGACTTACTCATGGAGTAAAGTTAGGATTCCTAGAATATTGTCTTTTCTCCAAGAGGGCTTTGACAAAGGATTATCAGCTAGTTCCTTAAAGGGACAGATTTCTGCTCTGTCTATTCTTTTGCACAAGCGTCTGGCAGAGGTTCCAGACGTCCAGGCATTTTGCCAGGCTTTGGTTAGATTTAAGCCTGTGTTTAAACCTAATGCTCCCCCGTGGAGCTTAAACTTGGTTCTTAAGGTTCTTCAAGGAGTTCCGTTTGAACCCCTTCATTCCATTGATATTAAACTTTTATCTTGGAAAGTTCTGTTTTTGATAGCTATTTCCTCGGCTCGGAGAGTCTCTGAGCTATCTGCCTTACAATGTGATTCTCCCTATCTGATTTTTCATTCAGATAAGGTAGTTCTGCGCACCAAACCTGGGTTTTTACCTAAGGTGGTTTCTAACAAGAATATCAATCAAGAGATTGTTGTTCCATCGTTGTGCCCTAATCCTTCTTCAAAGAAGGAACGTCTTTTACATAATCTGGACGTAGTCCGTGCCTTGAAGTTTTACTTACAAGCTACTAAGGATTTTCGTCAAACATCTTTCCTGTTTGTCGTTTACTCTGGACAGAGGAGAGGTCAAAAAGCTTTGGCTTCGGAGCGTAATAAGCCTAGCCTATGAGACTGCTGGACAGCAGCCCCCTGAAAGGATTACAGCTCATTCTACTAGAGCTGCGGCTTCCACCTGGGCCTTCAAAATTGAGGCCTCTGTTGAACAGATTTGCAAGGCTGCGACTTGGTCTTTGCTTCACACTTTTTCAAAATTTTACAAATTTGATACTTTTGCTTCTTTGGAGGCTGTGTTTGGGAGAAAGGTTCTTCAGGCAGTGGTTCCTTCCGCTTAATCCTGCCTTGTCCCTCCCATCATCCGTGTACTTTAGCTTTGGTATTGGTATCCCACAAGTAATGGATGATCCGTGGACTGGATACACTTAACAAGAGAAAACATAATTTATGCTTACCTGATAAATTTATTTCTCTTGTAGTGTATCCAGTCCACGGCCCGCCCTGTCCTTTTAAGGCAGGTCTAAATTTGAATTAAACTACAGTCACCACTGCACCCTATGGTTTCTCCTTTCTCTGTTTTCGGTCGAATGACTGGATATGACAGTTAGGGGAGGAGCTATATAGCAGCTCTGCTGTGGGTGATCCTCTTGCAACTTCCTGTTGGGAAGGAGAATATCCCACAAGTAATGGATGATCCGTGGGCTGGATACACTACAAGAGAAATACATTTATCAGGTAAGCATAAATTATGTTATATATATCTTTTTTAAAAAGGCAATATAAATAGTGTTATTGCAGACAGAGGTCCCCATTTGAGTGCTTTGCAAGCTGCTTACTACTTGGGACTTGAGCATTATTAAAAAGGCTTTAACTTTAGAAAATATTTCTTTCTTTCATGTAATTGGCAAGAGTCCATGAGCTAGTGATGTATGGGATATACAATCCTACCAGGAGGGGCAAAGTTTCCCAAACCTCAAAATGCCTATAAATACACCCCTCACCACACCCACAATTCAGTTTTACAAACTTTGCCTCCTATGGAGGTGGTGAAGTAAGTTTGTGCTAAGATTTCTACGTTGATATGCGCTTCTCAACATTTTGAAGCCCGATTCCTTTCAGAGTACAGTGAATGTCAGAGGGATGGGAAGGGAGTATCACCTATTAAATGCAATGGTTTTCCTCACAGGAGATCTATTTCATAGGTTCTCTTTTATCGGTCGTAGAGATTCATCTCCTACCTCCCATCCTTTGTTAAGACACGATGAGTCCACGGATCATCTTAATTACTAATGGGATATTCACCTCCTGGTTAGCAGGAGGAGGCAACGAGCACCACAGCAGAGCTGTTAAATAGCTCCTCCCTTCCCTCCCACTCCAGTCATTCTCTTTGCCTACATTAGTGATAGGAAGAGGTAAAGTGAGGTGTTAGAAAAGATTCTTCAATCAAGAGTTTATTATTTTTAAAGTAGTGCCAGAGAGTGCTGCTTTGTTCTAGGGTGTAGCCGTAGTCCATATCAGTCTCTTCAGTAGAGCTTTTGGTGGCTTTAGAGCAATGGGAACTTGTGGGACATAATTCTCACTGCGCCTCCCATGTATTTTGCTGCCCTGTATGCCTTTAGTCTGAGGAAAAGGATTACTCAGCATGCCTTTTTTTCCACAGGTCAATGGGAGGGAGAGAACCTCTTAAACCTGGGATCTGCCTTGCTGTCAGGCAGAAGATGAGGTAAGTGCTAACTTTTTGTCTAGGGATAGAAAGAAGATCTCAGAAAAAAGTTTGGGCACGATATTATTTTATTCAAAGCCTCATTACCAATAAGGAATAGATTCTCCTATGATGCTAGGGGGCACTATGACAGTTTGGCTTTTATTATTCTACAAGCCTTATTAATGTTGATAGATTCTCCTACTGCGTTAGGAGATAATAGGCAAACTTAGACGCAGGCACTGGGGCTGATCCCTCATCTCCCGGCGGTTTCCTGACATAATTTCTCTTGTTAAGTGTATCCATTCCACGGATCATCCATTACTTGTGGGATATTCTCCTTCCCAACAGGAAGTTGCAAGAGGATCACCCACAGCAGAGCTGCTATATAGCTCCTCCCCTCACTGCCATATCCAGTCATTCTCTTGCAACTCTCAACTAAGATGGAGGTCGTAAGAGGACTGTGGTGTTTTATACTTTTACTAGTTATAGTTTATACTAACTTACTAGTTTATTTCTTCAATCAAAAGTTTGTTATTTTTAAATGGTACCGAAGTGTACTGTTTATCTCAGGCAGTATTTAGAAGAAGAATCTGCCTGCGTTTTCTATGATCTTAGCAGAAGTAACTATCACATATTCTGAGGAGTGAGGTAACTTCAGAGGGGGAATAGTGTGCAGGTTTTCCTGTAATAAGGCATGTGCAGTTAAAATATGTTAAAATATTTTTCTAGGGATGGAATTTGCTAGAAAATGCTGCTGATACCGAAGTAATGTAAGTAAAGCCTTAAATGCAGTGATAGTGACTGGTATCAGGCTTATTAATAGAGATACATACTCTTATAAAAGTGTATTTTTAAACGTTTGCTGGCATGTTTAATCGTTTTTTACATATGTTTGGTGATAAAACTTATTGGGGCCTAGTTTTTTCCACATGGCTGGCTTGAATTTTGCCTAGAAACAGTTCCCTGAGGCTTCCCACTGTTGTAATATGAGTGGGAGGGGCCTATTTTGGCTTTTTTTTTTTGCACAGCAAAAATTACAGACACAGACATCCAGCTTCTTCCTGCATGTTCCAGGACTTCTCTGAAGGGCTCAAAAGGCTTCAAAAGTCGTATTGAGGGAGGTAAAAAGCCACAGTAGCGCTGTGGCAGTTGTGACTGTTTAAAAAACGTTTTTGTCATTTGTTATTCCGTTTTTGGTATTAAGGGGTTAATCATCAATTTGCAAGTGGGTGCAATGCTCTGCTAACTTATTATATACACTGTAAAAATTTCGTTAGTGTAACTGCATTTTTTCACTGTTATTTCAAAATTTGGGAAAATTTGTGTTTCTTAAAGGCGCAGTAACGTTTTTTATATTGCTTGTAAACTTATTTTAAAGTGTTTTCCAAGCTTGCTAGTCTCATTGCTAGTCTGTTTAAACATGTCTGACACAGAGGAACCTACTTGTTCATTATGTTTGAAAGCCATGGTGGAGCCCCATAGGAGAATGTGTACTAAATGTATTGATTTCACCTTAAACAGTAAAGATCAGTCTTTATCTATAAAATAATTATCACCAGAGGGTTCTGTCGAGGGGGAAGTTATGCCGACTAACTCTCCCCACGTGTCAGACCCTTCGCCTCCCGCTCAGGGGACGCACGCTAATATGGCGCCAATTACATCAGGGACGCCCATAGCGATTACCTTGCAGGACATGGCTGCAATCATGAATAATACCCTGTCAGAGGTATTATCTAGATTGCCTGAATTAAGAGGCAAGCGCGATAGCTCTATGGTTAGGAGAGATACAGAGCGCTCAAATGCTGTTAGAGCCATGTCTGATACTGCGTCACAGTATGCAGAACATGAGGACGGAGAGCTTCAGTCTGTGGGTGACATCTCTGACTCGGGGAAACCTGATTCAGAGATTTCTAATTTTAAATTTAAGCTTGAGAACCTCCGTGTATTGCTTGGGGAGGTATTAGCTGCTCTGAATGACTGTAACACAGTTGCAATTCCAGAGAAATTGTGTAGGCTGGATAGATACTATGCGGTGCCGGTGTGTACTGACGTTTTTCCTATACCTAAAAGGCTTACAGAAATTATTAGCAAGGAGTGGGATAGACCGGGGGTGCCTTTTTCCCCACCTCCTATATTTAGAAAAATGTTTCCAATAGACGCCACTACACGGGACTTATGGCAGACGGTCATTAAGGTGGAGGGAGCAGTTTCTACTTTAGCAAAGCGTACCACTATCCCGGTTGAGGACAGTTGTGCTTTTTCAGATCCAATGGATAAAAAATTGGAGGGTTACCTTAAGAAAATGTTTATTCAACAAGGTTTTATTTTACAGCCCCTTGCATGCATTGCGCCTGTCACTGCTGCGGCGGCATTCTGGTTTGAGGCCCTGGAAGAGGCCATCCAGACAGCTCCATTGAATGAAATTTTTGCGCTATGGCTTAAATCCTAGTCAGCTGACGTGACTTCAAAGTCTAAATTACTCAACATTCCTTTCAAGGGGCAGACCTTATTCGGGCCTGGCTTGAAGGAAATTATTGCTGACATTACTGGAGGCAAGGGTCATACCCTTCCCCAGGACAGGGCCAAATCAAAGGCCAAACAGTCTAATTATCGTGCCTTTCGAAAATTTCAAGGCATTAGCAGCATCAACTTCCTCCTCTTCAAAACAAGAGGGAACTGTTGCTCATTCCAGACAGGCCTGGAAACCTAACCAGTCCTGGAACAAGGGCAAGCAGGCCAGAAAGCCTGCTGCTGCCCCCAAGACAGCATGAAGGAACGGCCCCCTATCCGGAAACGGATCTAGTGGGGGGCAGACTTTCTCTCTTCGCCCAGGCGTTGGCAAGAGATGTTCATTATCCCTGGGCGTTGGAGATCATATCTCAGGGATATCTTCTGGACTTCAAAGCTTCTCCTCCACAAGGGAGATTTCATCTTTCAAGGTTATCAGCAAACCAGATAAAGAAAGAGGCATTCCTAAGCTGTGTGCAAGACCTCCTAGTAATGGGAGTGATCCATCCAGTTCCGCGGACGGAACAAGGACAGGGATTTTATTCAAATCTGTTTGTGGTTCCCAAGAAAGAGGGAACCTTCAGACCAATCTTGGATCTAAAGATCTTAAACAAATTCCTCAGAGTTCCATCATTCAAAATGGAAACTATTCGGACCATCCTACCCATGATCCAAGCGGGTCAGTACATGACCACAGTGGACTTAAAGGATGCCTACCTTCACATACCGATTCACAAAGATCATCGTCGGTTCCTAAGGTTTGCCTTTCTAAACAGGCATTACCAATTTGTAGCAGGTTGGCCACTGCCCCGAGAATTTTTACAAAGGTTCTGGGCTCACTTCTGGCGGTTCTAAGACCGCGAGGCATAGCGGTGGCTCCGTATCTATACGACATCCTGATACAGGCGTCAAGCTTTCAAATTGCCAAGTCTCATACAGAGATAGTTCTGGCATTTCTGAGGTCGCATGGGTGGAAAGTGAACGTGGAAAAGAGTTCTCTATCACCACTCCCAAGAGTCTCCTTCCTAGGGACTCTTATAGATTCTGTAGAGATGAAAATTTACCTGATGGAGTCCAGGTTCTCAAAACTTCGAAATGCTTGCCGTGTCCTTCATTCCATTCCACGCCCGTCAGTGGCTCAGTGCATGGAAGTAATCGGCTTAATGGTAGCGGCAATGGACATAGTGCCATTTGCGCCTGCATCTCAGACCGCTGCAATTATGCATGCTAAGTCAGTGGAATGGGGATTACTCAGATTTGTCCCCTCTACTAAATCTGGATCAAGAGACCAGAGATTCTCTTCTCTGGTGGCTTTCTTGGGTCCATCTGTCCAAGGATATGACCTTTCGCAGGCCAGATTGGACGATTGTAACAACAGATGCCAGCCTTCTAGGTTGGGGCGCAGTCTGGAACTCCCTGAAGGCTCAGGGATCGTGGACTCAGGAGGAGAAACTCCTCCCAATAAATATTCTGGAGTTAAGAGCAATATTCAATGCTCTTCTAGCTTGGCCTCAGTTAGCAACACTGAGGTTCATCAGATTTCAGTCGGACAACATCACGACTGTGGCTTACATCAACCATCAAGGGGGAACCAGGAGTTCCCTAGCGATGTTAGAAGTCTCAAAGATAATTCGCTGGGCAGAGTCTCACTCTTGCCACCTGTCAGCGATCCACATCCCAGGCGTAGAGAACTGGGAGGCGGATTTTCTAAGTCGTCAGACTTTTCATCCGGGGGAGTGGGAACTCCATCCGGAGGTGTTTGCTCAACTGGTCCATCGTTGGGGCAAACCAGAACTGGATCTCATGGCGTCTCGCCAGAACGCCAAGCTTCCTTGTTACGGATCCAGGTCCAGGGACCCGGGAGCAACGCTGATAGATGCTCTAGCAGCTCCTTGGTTCTTCAACCTGGCCTATGTGTTTCCACCGTTTCCTCTGCTCCCTCGACTGATTGCCAAAATCAAACAGGAGAGAGCATCGGTGATTCTGATAGCGCCTGCGTGGCCATGCAGGACCTGGTATGCAGACCTAGTGGACATGTCATCTCTTCCACCATGGACTCTGCCTCTGAGGCAGGACCTTCTAATACAAGGTCCTTTCAATCATCCAAATCTAATTTCTCTGAGACTGACTGCATGGAGATTGAACTCTTGATTCTATCAAGGCGTGGCTTCTCCGAATCAGTCATTGATACCTTAATACAGGCTCGGAAGCCTGTCACCAGGAAAATCTACCATAAGATATGGCGTTAATATCTTTATTGGTGTGAATCCAAGAGTTACTCATGGAGTAAGGTTAGGATTCCTAGGATATTGTCCTTTCTCCAAGAGGGTTTGGACAAAGGCTTATCAGCTAGTTCTTTAAAAGGACAGATCTCTGCTCTGTCTATTCTTTTGCACAAGCGTCTGGCAGAAGTTCCAGACGTCCAGGCATTTTGTCAGGCTTTGGTTAGGATTAAGCCTGTGTTTAAAACTGTTGCTCCCCCGTGGAGCTTAAACTTGGTTCTTAAAGTTCTTCAGGGAGTTCCGTTTGAACCCCTTCATTCCATTGATATTAAACTTTTATCTTGGAAAGTTCTGTTTTTGATGGCTATTTCCTCGGCTCGAAGAGTCCCTGAGTTATCTGCCTTACATTGTGATTCTCCTTATCTGATTTTTCATTCAGACAAGGTAGTTCTCCGTACCAAACTTGGGTTTTTACCTAAGGTGGTTTCTAACAGGAATATCAATCAAGAGATTGTTGTTCCATCATTGTGTCCTAATCCTTCTTCAAAGAAGGAACGTCTTTTGCATAATCTTGACGTAGTCCGTGCCTTGAAGTTTTACTTACAGGCTACTAAAGATTTTCGTCAAACATCTGCCCTGTTTGTCGTTTACTCTGGACAGAGGAGAGGTCAAAAAGCTTCGACAACCTCTCTCTCCTTTTGGCTTCGGAGCATAATATGCTTAGCCTATGAGACTGCTGGACAGCAGCCCCCTGAAAGGATTACAGCTCATTCTACTAGAGCTGTGGCTTCCACCTGGGCCTTTAAAAATGAGGCCTCTGTTGAACAGATTTGCAAGGCTGCGACTTGGTCTTCGCTTCACACCTTTTCAAAATTTTTCAAATTTGACACTTTTGCTTCTTCGGAGGCTGTTTTTGGGAGAAAGGTTCTACAGGCAGTGGTTCCTTCCGTTTAAGTTCCTGCCTTGTCCCTCCCATCATCCGTGTACTTTAGCTTTGGTATTGGTATCCCACAAGTAATGGATGATCCGTGGACTGGATACACTTAACAAGAGAAAACATAATTTATGCTTACCTGATAAATTTATTTCTCTTGTAGTGTATCCAGTCCACGGCCCGCCCTGTCCTTTTAAGGCAGGTCTAAATTTTAATTAAACTACAGTCACCACTGCACCCTATGGTTTCTCCTTTCTCGTCTTGTTTCTGTCGAATGACTGGATATGGCAGTGAGGGGAGGAGCTATATAGCAGCTCTGCTGTGGGTGATCCTCTTGCAACTTCCTGTTGGGAAGGAGAATATCCCACAAGTAATGGATGATCCGTGGACTGGATACACTACAAGAGAAATAAATTTATCAGGTAAGCATAAATTATGTTTTTAACCGACCGGGAGTGTACATATTAACTATTAAGGGTTTGGGCGCTGCATCATGAACACTGGAGCAGGCTCAGTGATTAGGGTTTTTTTTTTAATGTTAAATCTTACGCACTATGCTATTATTTACAAAGCTTGTAATGGCTGCAGAGAGTTATTGATACGCCCACGAATGGCGATACTTATGTGGCGCCATTTTAGTTGTGCAGCTGTTCCTCCTCTTCTGGTTTTCGGAAAGGCTGTTTAGTTTAAGAGCAACGCTTCTGTAACAACTGTTTAGTTCACTGTGTTGGCGCTTAGAGCAGTGCTTCTGTAACAACTGTTTAGTTCAAGGTGTTGGTGCTTAGAGCAGCGATTCTGTAACAGCTTTTAATTCACGATGTTGGCGCTTAGAGCAGCGCTTCTGTAACAGTAGAATCTTCTGCGGATTCGCTGACACGCACCTCAGCTGCGTTAAGCTGATGTGTAGAGGGGGTTTGCTGAGGTAATCTTGAACAAAATTATTTCCCAATCCACCCCTGTTTTATGTTTACCTTAGAACAAGAACTTATTATCTTAAGCTAAACTTAAAGAGATAATAGAGTATGTTATGTGATTCATCTCTGCCCATCCAGATACGAAAGTTTCTTTTTAACATTTAAAGAGACAGTAACGGTCGTTATGTGTTCACTTTTATATAAAACTTTATAAAACTTTTTTATAAAGTTCAGATTGTTATTTGATTAATACCAACAGAGGTGCTCAGCTTAACTGAAGGAAACACGTCAGTATCAGACAAAGAAATTACACAGACAGAGTCTGAGCTTTCCCCTTATATACTACCGAAGTATCCTCCTCTTCATGCTTCAGGGGGGAAAATTCAGAATAGATATTACTGTATGAGCAACTCTTCCTCAAACAATTTCCCTACAATATGGGAAAAACAGACAATACAACAGATATCACTTAAAAGTATCGTATGGAACAAAATGATAGTTTAATGAAATTATTTATTTTGGGGGGGCTTTATTATTTTGTTAGGGGGCTTAGATTAGGTGTAATTAGTTTAAACTTCTTGTGATTCCTTTTTATTTTCTCTAATTTAGTGGTGGGGGGGTTTTGTACTATAGTTTAGTTTTATTTTATTTAATTGTAGGTAATTTATTTAATGATAGTGTAGTGATAGGTTTAATTGTAACTTAGGTTACGATTTATTTTACAGGTAATTTTGTATTTATGTTAGCTAGGTAGTTATTAAATAGTTAATAACTATTTAATAACTATTGTACCTGGTTAAAATAAATACAAAGTTGCCTGTAAAATAAAAATAAATCCTAAAATAGCTACAATATAATTATTCGTTATATTGTAGCTATATTAGGGTTTATTTTACAGGTAAGTATTTAGTTTTAAATAGGAATAATTTAGTTAATACGAGTAATATTATTTAGATTTATTAAAATAATATTTTAGTTAGGGGGGTTAGGGTTAGTGTTAGACTTAGGTTTATGGGTTAATAATTTTAATATAGGTGGCGGCGGTATAGGGGGGGCAGGATAGGGGTTAATAACTTTAATATAGGTGGTGGCGGGGTCCGGGAGCGGCGGTTTAGGGGTTAAACAATTTATTTAGTTGCGGCTGGGTCCGGTATCCACAGGATAGGGGTTAATAAGTTTATGTAGGTGGCGGCGGTATAGGGGTCGGCAGATTAGGGGTTAATATGTATAATGTAGGTGGCGGCGGGGTCAGGGAGTGGCGGTTTAGGGGTTAACATGTTTAATATAGTTGCGGCTGGGTCCGGGAGCGGCTGTTTAGGGGGTAATAAATGTATTTAGTTGTGGCGATGTAGGGGGGGGGCAGATTAGGGGTGTTTAGACTCAGGGTACATGTTAGGATGTTAGGTGCAGACATCTCCCATAGGAATCAATGGGATATCGGGCAGCAGCGAACATTAGCTTTCGCTATGGTCAGACTCCCATTGATTCCTATGAGATCCGCTGCCTCCAGGGCGGCGGATTGAAATCCAGGTAGGCTGGGCCGGAATAGTGCCGCGCGTACCTGGTAGTAGTTTGATAACTACCAAAAGTAGTCAGATTGTGCCGATCTTGCGTTCGGAACATCTGTAGTGACGTAACCATCGATCTGTGTCGGATTGAGTCAGGCGGATCGTAGGTTACGTCATTATATTCTACTTTTGCCGGGCAGTAGGGGTTGATAACTAAGGCGAATCAGCCTCGCCACAAATACGCAGCGGAATTCCAGCGTATTTGCGGTTGACGGCTTGATAACTAGAGGCCAGTATCTCCAGCTGTGGTTTGTAATAGTTGTCATGATAAACTTTTACATGCAGATAATGTGTCCATCCGTAATAGTACATTGCCTGTTGCTGTTTCTTCAACATCTAATGTACAAGATATACCTGTGAATTTAAAAGAATTTATTGCTGATTCTCTTCAGAAGGCTTTGTCTTCCATCCGGCCTTCTAATAAACGTAAAAGGTCTTTTAAAACTTCTCATAAAGTTGATGAAATTTCAAATGACCGACAACATACTGAATTATCCTCCTCTGATGAGGATCTATCTAATTCAGAAGATCCTTCCTCAGATATTGACACTGACAAATCTTCTTACTTATTTAAAATGGAGTATATTCGTTCTTTAAGTGGTGTTGATTACATTGGATATTGAGGAAACAAGTCCTCTTGATATTAAAACTAGTAAACGTTTAAATTCTGTTTATAAACCTCCTGTGGTTACTCCAGAGGTTTTTCCGGTTCCTGATGCTATTTCTGATATGATTTCTAAGGATTGGAATAGGCCTGGTGCTTCTTTTATTCCTTCTTCAAGGTTTAAAAAAACTGTATCCTTTGCCAGCAGTTAGATTGGAGTTTTGGGAAAAGATCCCCAAAGTTGATGGGGCTATCTCTACTCTTGCTAAACGTACTACTATTCCTATGGAAGATAGTACTTCTTTTAATGATCCTTTAGATAGGAAACTTGAATCTTATCTAAGGAAAGCCTATTTATATTCGGGTCATCTTCTCAGGCCTGCAATTTCTTTGGCTGATGTTGCAGCTGCATCAACTTTTTGGTTGGAAAATTTAGCGCAACAAGAATTGGATTCTGATTTATCTAGCATTGTTCGCTTGCTTCAACATGCTAATCATTTTATTTGTGATGCCATTTTTGGTATCATCAAAATTGATGTTAAATCTATGTCTAGCTATTTTAGCTAGAAGAGCTTTGTGGCTTAAATCTTGGAATGCTGACATGACTTCTAAGTCCAGATTGCTATCTCTTTCTTTCCAAGGTAATAAGTTATTTGAATCTCAGTTGGATTTGATTATTTCAACTGTTACTGGGGGGAAGTTTTTTTGCCTCAGGATAAAAAACCTAAGGGTAAATCTAAAGCTTCTAACCGTTTTCGTTCCTTTCGACAAAATAAGGAACAGAAACCTAATCCTTCCCCCATGGAATCTGTTTCCAATTGGAAATCTTCCTCAAATTGGAATAAATCCAAGCCATTTAAAGGGACACTGTACCCAAAATTTTTCTTTCATGATTCAGATTGAGAATGACATTTTAAGCAACATTCTAATTTACTCCTATTATCAAATTTTCTTCATTCTCTTGGTATCTTTATTTTAAATGCAAGAATGTAAGTTTAGATGCCGGACCATTTTTAGTGAAAACCTGGGTTGTCCTTGCTGATTGGTGGATAAATTCATCCACCAATAAAAAAGTGCTGTCCAGAGTACTGAAACCAAAAAAAAAGCTTAGATGCCTTTTTCAAATAATGATAGCAAGAGAACAAAAAAAATTGATAATAGGAGTAAATTAGAAAGTTGCTTAAAGTTGCATGCTCTTTCTGAATTAAAAAGAAAAAATTTGGGTTCAGTGTCCCTTTAAGAAACTAAAGCCAGCCCCCAAGTCCGCATGAAGGTGCGGCCCTCATTCCATTTTTCAAGGATGTTTGGATAAATTCTGTCCAAAATCAATGGATTCTGAGTATTGTCTCTCAGGGGTACCGAAAGACCTCCTGTGAGAAGATATTTTCTCTCACGCATCCCAGCAAATCCAGTAAAGGCTCAGGCTTTCCTGAAGTGTGTTTCAGACCTGGAGTTTTCAGGGGTAATCATGCCAGTTCTGTTTCAGGAACAGGGTTTGGGGTTTTATTCAAATTCAATGACTCTTTTCAAAGGTTCTCAGTGCCCTACTCTCTGTAATCAGAGAGTGGGGTTTTGCAGTGTTTCCTTATTTGAACGATATCGTGTTACTAGCTCAGTCTTTACATTCTGCAGAATCTCACACGAATTAACTAATGTTGTTTCTTCGAAAACATAGTTGGAGGATCAATTTACCAAAAAGTTCTTTGATTCCTCAGACAAGGGTCACCTTTTTAGGTTTCCAGATAGATTTAGTGTCCATGACTCTGTCTCTAACAGACGAGACGTTTAAAATTGGTTGCAGCCTGTCGGAACCTTCAGTCTCAGTCATTCCCTTCAGTAGCTATGTGCATGGAAGTTTTAGGTCTCATGACTGCAGCATCGGACGCAATCCCCTTTGCTTGTTTTCACATGAGACCTCTTCAGCTTTGTATGCTGAACCAATGGTGCAGGGATTATACAAGGATATCACAATTAATATCCTTAAATCGCAATGTTCGACTATCTCTGACTTGGTGGTTAGATCACCATCGTATAGTTCAAGGGGCCTCTTTTGTTTGTCCAACCTGGACTGTGATCACAACAGATGCGAGTCTTTCAGGTTGGGGATCTGTTTGGGGATCTGTTTGGGGATCTCTGTCAGCACAAGGAGTTTGGAAATCTCAAGAGGAGAGATGACCAATCAATATTTTGGAACTCAGTGCGATTTTCATGGTTCTTCAGATTTGGCCTCTGTTGAAGAGAGAACCGTTCATTTGTTTTCAGACATCCAGCTCCCGTCTAATTTCTGCGGTTCATATCCCAGGTATAGACAATTGGGAAGCGGATTATCTCAGCCGTCTGACTTTACATCCAGGGGAGTGGTCGCTCCATCCAGATATGTTTTCTCAGATTGTTCAGATGTGGGGTCTTCCAGAAATATATCTGATTCCCATCTGCTTCCCATCTAAACAAGAAACTACCCAGGTACCTGTCCAGGTCCAGGGATCCTCAGGCGGAAGCAGTGGATGCGTTGACACTTCCTTGGTGTTATCAACCTGCTTATATTTTTCCGCCTCTAGTTCTTCTTCCAAGAGTGATCTCCAAAATCATCATAGAGCAATCGTTTGTGTTGCTGGTGGCTCCAGCATGGCCTCACAGGTTTTGGTATGCGGATCTTGTTCGGATATCCAGTTGCCAACTTTGGCCACTTCCATTAATGCCGGACCTTCTGTCCCAAGGTCCGTTTTTCCATTAGGATCTTAAATCATTACATTTGAAGGTATGGAAACTGAACGCCTAGTGCTTAGTCATAGAGATTTCTCTGACTCGGTGATTAATACTATGTTACAGGGTCGTAAATCTGTTTCTAGAAAGATTTATTATCGAGTTTGTAAGATTTATATTTCATGGTGTTCTCATAAATTCTCTTGTCATTCTTTCAGAATTCCTAGAATTTTACAGTTTCTTCAGGATGGTTTGGATAAGGGTTTGTCTGCAAGTTCCTTGAAGGGACAAATCTCTGCTCTTTCTGTTTTATTTCACAGTAAGATTGCTAAACTTCCTGATATTCACTGTTTTGTACAGGCTTTGGTTCGTATCAAGCCTGTCATTAAATCAATCTCTCCTCCTCGAAGTCTTAATTTGGTTTTGAATGCATTCTTTGGACATTAAACTACTTTCTTGGAAAGTGTTGTTCCTTTTGGCCATCTCTTCTGCTAGAAGAGTTTCTGAATTATTTGCTCTTTCTTGCGAATCTCCTTTTCTGATTTTTCATCAAGATAAGGCGGTTTTGCGGACTTCATTTAAATTCTTACCTAAGGTTGTATATTCTAACAACGTTAATAGAGAAATTGTTGTTCCTTCCTTGTGTCCTAATCCCAATAATTCTTTGGAGAGATCCTTACATTCTTTGGATATTGTAAGAACTTTGAAATATTATGTTGATATTACTAAAGATTTCAGGAAGACTTTTAGTCTATTTGTTATCTTTTCTGGTTCTAGGAAAGGTCATAAGGCTTCTGCTTTTTTCCTTGGCTTTGTGGTTAAAGCTTTTGATTCATCAAGCTTATTTGGAGTCGGGTCAAGCCCCGCCTCAGAGAATTACAGCTCATTCTACTAGATCAGTCTCCACTTCATGGGCTTTTAAAAATGAAGCTTCAGTTGATCAGATTTGCAAAGCAGCAACTTGGTCTTCTTTGCATACATTTACTAAATTCTACCGTTTTTATGTATTTGCTTCTTCAGAAGCAGTTTTTGGTAGAAAAGTTCTTCAGGCAGCTGTTTCAGTTTGATTCTTCTGCTTATGTTTTAAGTTTTTCTTTTCATTTATGAGAATAAACTTATATTTTTATTTTATCCCTCCCTCTCTAGTGACTGTTGCGTGGAGTTCCACATCTTGGGTATTGCTATCCCATACGTCACTAGCTCATGGTCTCTTGCCAATTACATGAAAGAAAACATAATTTATGTAAGAACTTACCTGATAAATTCATTTCTTTCATATTGGCAAGAGACCATGAGGCCCACCCTTTTTATGGTGGTTATGATTTTTTGGTATAAAGCACAATTATTTCCAAATTCCTTTGTTGATGCTTTTTACTCCTTTCTTTATCACCCCACTACTTTGCTATTCGTTAAACTGAATTGTGGGTGTGGTGAGGGGTGTATTTATAGGCATTTTGAGGTTTGGGAAACTTTGCCCCACCTGGTAGGATTGTATATCCCATACGTCACTAGCTCATGGACTCTTGCCAATTTGAAAGAAATGCATTTATCAGGTAAGTTCTTACATAAATTATGTTTTCTAATGACATGGTGAGTCCATGGGATCATCAATTACTGTTGGGAATATCACTCCTGGCCAGCAGGAGGAGGCAAAGAGCACCACAGCAGAGCTGTTAAGTATCACTTCACTTCCCACAAACCCCAGTCATTCTATATGCCTCTTGTGTAAGGAGGAGGTGAAGTAATTAGGTGTCTGTATAAGAGTCTTCTATCAAGTTGTTGTTTTTTTGTTTTTGTTTTGAAGCCTTAGCAAGCTTGCTCTGATCTTCCATCACAAGCTGGTTTTAGCTGTATTCCATGTTAGTCTCTTCAGTAGGGCTGTGGTAGCTTTTAAGCTGTTAGGAACTTGTAAAAGGTGCTTTGCTGCATTTTCCTAACATGTTGCTGCTCTGGTATAGAAAGCCTGAGTAGGTTTACTCTGTCTTTCTTTTTACACAGGTCTCTGTGAGGAGCGGCATTTCTCATACTTAGCAGATAAGTGCCTTTTGTTCTTCTGGGGCTAGAAGGCTGGTACTGAGAGGGTTAAGACCCTCTGTTAAAACCCTCTGCTTTTTAATGGGACATATCCTTATGGATGATTACGGCATTGGCAGGCACATTATGCATGAGACATGGAGACTGTTATCCTCCTTCACAAAAGGAAGGAGTTAACCACCAGTGGGCTAAATTTTAATTGCTGTATATATTTTTACGTTATCGTAAAGTACCCTATTAGGTACCCTAGTTCATCTGGAGAATGATACAGGGACTGTTAAGAAAGCGTATTTGTAGCCTTTTCTATGGATCTGCATAATGTTATTCATCTGATATAAATGCAGTGCGTTCCTGGTGATTCCCCAGCTCCGTGGTTAGTTGCATTATAGGAGCTGTGCGAGGGTGTCAGTGTTTTGTTTTACACGTTTTTGGACTGTGAGATATAGCTGTGGCGGTCTCAGATTTGATCCCTGACATAGAGGGTTGAAATTGCTGAGTTTAAGTTCTACAAGATACCTGATATTAGAGAGAGTTAGTCGACGGAATAGAGCTCTTTCTCCTACATTGGTGTATCCGGTCCACGGCTTCATCCTTACTTGTGGGATATTCTCAATCCCTACAGGAAGTGGCAAAGAGAGCACACAGCAGAGCTGTCCATATAGCTCCCCTCAGGCTCCACCCCCCCAGTCATTCTCTTTGCCGCTCTAACTAGTAGCATCTCCATGGGGGTGGTAAAGAGTATGTGGTGTTAGTTGTAGTTTTTTATTTCTTCTATCAAGAGTTTATTTTAAAATAGTGCCGGCTTGTACTATTTACTCTGCAACAGAAAGGGATGAAGATTTCTGCTAAGAGGAATATGATTTTAGCACCAGTAACTAAAATCCATTGCTGTTCCTACGCAGGACTGTTGAAACCAGAGAACATCAGTTGGGGGGGACAGTTTGCAGGCTTAACTGCTTCAGGTATGATCAGTCATTTTTCTAACAAGACCATGTAATGCTAGAGGACTGTCAGAAATTCCCTCTGAGATAGGTAAGCCATTTTTCTTAGACTCTGTATAAAATGATGGCTTATATTAAGGGCTCTATGCTGGTTGACACTATTGTGGGCTTAAAAATCGATTGCTTTTTAGCATGTTTTTCACTATAAATAAGGTGTTTTTTCAGACTTTAAAACACTTTTGGGGTTTAATTTGCGCCTGGCACTTATTTGCACACCTAAGCTAGTCAGAAAGGCCCCTCCACTCTGGAATGAAGAGGGAGGAGGCCTCAATTTTGCGCCTCAATTGCGCAGTTGTTTTGCCTAGGCAGTTCATGCAGCTTCACGTGGGGAGTCCAGAGGCATCAGAAAAGACTCCAGAGAGGCTTATTTCCTACTAAAATAATCCCAAGGAAGGTAAAGGCCACAGTGGAAGCTGTGGCATAGTACTGTAGTTTGTTAACCGGTTAATAACTGTTATTAGCTCCGGTTTGGGCATTAAGGGGTTAATTGGTCTGAAAATTTGTGTGCAATCTTTTCAAAGACACTGTGGTGAAAATTTCATTAAAATCGGATGTTTATTTGATGGTTTTTTGATGTTTCAGTAATAAAGTGTGCACTTTTATTATTTAAAGAGACAGTAACGTTTTTGTCAAAAATAATTTTTATTGCATTGAAGTTCTGTTTAAGTCTGTCAAACATGTCTGAATCTTCAGATAGCCTATGTTCTGTATGTTCAAAGGCCAAGGTGGTTCCCCCATTAAATTTATGTGTGAAGTGTGCCATAGCGTCCAAACAGCTTAAGGACCGTACAATCACACTTAAAAATATAGCCCAAGATGATTCTTTAGCTGAAGGTAGTGAAGATAGCTCGCTATCCTCTCCTTCTGTTTCAACACCAGCTATGCCTGCGCAAGCGATGCCCAGTACATCTAGCGCACCAATTGCGATTACTATGCAACAATTAGCGGCAGTAATGGATAATTCTCTCTCAGCATTTTTATCCAAACTGCCAGCTTTTCCTAGGAAGCGTGATTGCTCAGTTTTAAACACAGACAATGAGCAAGCAGACGCAGAGGATAATTTATCTGTAGTGCCCTCACATCAATCTGGCTTGGCGGTGAGGGAGGGCCTGTCTGAGGGAGAAATTTCTGACACAGGAAAAGTTTCTCAGCAGGCAGAGCCTGATACCATAGCATTTAAATTTAAGCTAGAACACCTCCGCGCCCTACTTAAGGAGGTCCTAGCTACACTTGATGATTGTGATCCTTTGGTGATCCCAGAAAAATTGTGTAAAATGGACAAATTCTTAGAGGTCCCAGTACACACTGATGCGTTTCCGATACCTAAGAGGGTGGCGGATATCGTGACTAAGGAGTGGGAGAAGCCAGGTGTACCTTTTGTTCCCCCTCCTATATTTAAGAAAATGTTCCCAATTGTTGACCCTAGAAGGGAAGCGTGGCAGACGGTCCCCAAGGTAGAGGGGGCAGTTTCAACGCTAGCTAAGCGCACGACTATACCAATAGAAGACAGTTGCGCTTTCAAAGACCCTATGGATAAAAAATGAGAAGGTTTACTTAAGAAAATTTTTGTTCAACAGGGTTTTCTTCTTCAACCAATTTCTTGCATTATTCCTGTAACCACTGCAGCGGCTTTTTGGTTTGAGGAACTAGAAAACTTGCTACAGAAGGAGACTTCTTATGATGAAGTCATGGACAGAATTCACGCCCTGAAGTTGGCTAATTCTTTCATTACAGATGCCGCTTTCCAATTAGCTAAATTGGCGACGAAAAATTCTGGTTTTGCAATCGTGGCATGCAGAGCGCTTTGGTTGAAATCTTGGTCGGCGGATGTGTCGTCCAAAACAAAATTGCTTAATATTCCTTTCAAGGGTAAGACCCTATTCGGGCCTGAGTTGAAAGAAATTATTTCAGATATCACTGGGGGAAAGGGCCATGCCCTTCCACAGGATAGACCTTTCAAAGCTAAAAATAAGTCTAATTTTCGTTCCTTTCGCAATTTCAGGAACGGACCGGCTTCTACCTCTACAGCCACTAGGCAAGAGGGTAACGCACCCCAGCCCAAACCAGCATGGAAGCCATTGCAAGGCTGGAACAAGGGTAAACAGGCCAAGAAGCCTGCTGCTGCTACCAAGACAGCATGAAGGGGTAGCCCCCGATCCGGGACCGGATCTGGTAGGGGGCAGACTTTCTCTCTTTGCTCAGTCTTGGGCAAGAGATGTTCTGGACCCCTGGGCACTAGAAATTGTCTCTCAGGGGTATCTTCTAGAGTTCAAAGACCTTCTCCCAAGGGGAAGGTTCCACATGTCTCGCTTATCTTTAGACCAGATAAAGAGACAGGCATTCTTACATTGCGTAGAAGACCTTTTAAAAATGGGAGTGATACACCCAGTTCCGACAGCAGAGCAAGGACTGGGTTTTTACTCAAACTTGTTTGTAGTTCCCAAAAAGGAAGGAACTTTCAGGCCAATTCTAGACTTAAAAATTCTAAACAAATTCCTAAGAGTTCCATCATTCAAAATGGAAACCATTCGGACAATTTTACCAATGATCCAGGAGGGTCAATATATGACTACCGTGGACTTAAAGGATGCGTACCTGCATATTCCTATCCACAAAGATCACCATCAGTTCCTGAGGTTCTCCTTTCTGGACAAGCATTACCAGTTCGTGGCTCTTCCCTTCGGATTGGCCACTGCTCCCAGAATTTTCACAAAGGTGCTAGGGTCCCTTCTAGTGGTGCTAAGGCCAAGGGGCATTGCAGTAGCACCTTACCTAGACGACATTTTAATACAAGCGTCGTCCTTTCACAAAGCAAAGGCTCATACAGACATTGTCCTAGCCTTTCTAAGGTCTCACGGGTGGAAGGTGAACATAGAAAAAAGTTCTCTGTCCCCGTTCACAAGGGTTCCCTTCCTGGGAACAATAATAGACTCAGTAGAAATGAAGATCTTTCTGACAGAGATCAGGAAGTTAAAACTTCTGAACACTTGTCGAGTTCTTCAATCCATTCATCAACCCTCCATAGCTCAGTGCATGGAGGTAATAGGACTCATGGTCGCAGCAATGGACGTGGTTCCATTTGCTCGAATTCATTTGAGACCATTGCAACTGTGCATGCTCAAACAGTGGAATGGGGATTATGCAGATTTGTCTCCCCAGATTCAAATGGACCAGAAAACCAGAGACTCACTCCTCTGGTGGTTGTCTCTGGATCACCTGTCTCAGGGAATGAGTTTCCGCAGACCGGAGTGGATCATTGTCACGACCGACGCCAGCCTCCTAGGCTGGGGCGCGGTCTGGGAGTCCCTGAAGGCTCAGGGTCTATGGTCTCGGGAAGAATCTCTTCTCCCGATAAACATTTTGGAATTGAGAGCGATATTCAATGCGCTCCAGGCATGGCCTCAACTAACGGAGGCCAAATTCATCAGATTTCAGTCGGACAACATGACGACTGTAGCGTACATCAATCATCAGGGGGGAACAAAGAGTTCCCTGGCGATGAGGGAGGTATCCAAAATCATCAAATGGGCAGAGGATCACTCCTGCCATCTATCAGCAATTCACATCCCAGGAGTGGACAACTGGGAAGCGGATTATCTGAGTCGTCAGACTTTCCATCCGGGGGAGTGGGAACTTCACCCGGAGGTTTTTGCCCAGTTAACTCAACTATGGGGCATTCCAGATCTGGATCTGATGGCATCACGTCAGAACTCCAAAGTTCCACGTTACGGGTCCAGGTCCAGGGATCCCAAGGCGACATTGGTAGATGCCTTAGTAGCGCCTTGGTCGTTCAATCTAGCTTATGTCTTTCCACCGTTTCCCCTTCTCCCCTGGCTAGTAGCCAGGATCAAACAGGAGAAGGCTTCGGTAATTCTGATATCTCCTACGTGGCCACGCAGGACTTGGTATGCAGACCTAGTGAATATGTCATCGGTTCCACCATGGAAGCTACCTTTTGAGGCAGGACCTTCTAATTCAAGGTCCATTCGAACATCCAAACCTAGTTTCTCTGCAACTGACTGCTTGGAGATTGAACGCTTGATTCTATCTAAGCGTGGGTTTTCGGAATCAGTTATAGATACCCTGATCCAGGCTAAAAAGCCTGTCACCAGGAAAATTTACCATAAGATATGGCGGAAATATCTTTGTTGGTGCGAATCCAAGGGTTACTCATGGAGTAAGATTAGGATTCCAAGGATTCTATCTTTTCTCCAAGAAGGATTGGAGAAAGGTTTGTCAGCTAGTTCCTTAAAAGGACAGATATCTGCTCTGTCGGTTTTATTACACAAGCGTCTGGCAGCAATGCCAGATGTTCAGGCGTTTGTACAGGCTTTAGTCAGAATCAAGCCTGTCTATAGACCTGTGGCTCCTCCATGGAGTCTAAATTTAGTTCTTTCTGTTCTTCAAGGGGTTCCGTTTGAACCTCTACATTCCATAGATATCAAGTTACTATCTTGGAAAGTCTTGTTTTTGGTAGCTATTTCTTCTGCTAGAAGAGTTTCTGAATTGTCTGCTTTGCAGTGTAATTCACCTTACCTGGTGTTCCATACAGATAAGGTCGTTTTACGTACCAAACCTGGTTTTCTTCCAAAAGTGGTTTCCAATAAGAATATTAACCAGGAAATAGTTGTTCCTTCTCTGTGTCCTAATCCAGTTTCTAACAAGGAACGTCTGTTGCACAATCTTGATGTGGTTCGTGCTTTAAAGTTCTATCTAAAAGCAACTAAAGACTTCAGACAAACATCGTCCTTGTTTGTCGTCTATTCTGGCAAGAGGAGAGGTCAAAAGGCGACTGCGACCTCTCTGTCCTTCTGGCTGAAAAGCATCATCCGGCTGGCTTATGAGACTGCTGGAAGGCAGCCCCCTGAACGAATTACAGCTCACTCTACTAGAGCTGTGGCTTCCACATGGGCTTTCAAGAATGAGGCTTCTGTTGAACAGATCTGTAAGACAGCGACTTGGTCTTCACTGCATACATTTGCCAAATTTTACAAATTCAATACTTTTGCTTCTTCGGAGGCTATTTTTGGGAGAAAGGTTTTACAAGCAGTGGTGCCTTCCGTTTAGGTTACTTGACTTGTTCCCTCCCTTCATCCGTGTCCTAAAGCTTTGGTATTGGTTCCCATAAGTAAGGATGAAGCCGTGGACCGGATACACCAATGTAGGAGAAAACAGAATTTGTTTACCTGATAAATTTCTTTCTCCCACGGTGTATCCGGTCCACGGCCCACCCTGGCATTTTAGTCAGGTTTAAATTTATTTTTGTAAACTACAGTCACCACTGCACCCTATGGTTCTCCTTTTTCTCCTAACCGTCGGTCGAATGACTGGGGGGGCGGAGCCTGAGGGGAGCTATATGGACAGCTCTGCTGTGTGCTCTCTTTGCCACTTCCTGTAGGGATTGAGAATATCCCACAAGTAAGGATGAAGCAGTGGACCGGATACACCGTAGGAGAAAGAAATTTATCAGGTAAACATAAATTCTGTTTTCCGTGCCGACTTTTGGCCACGCCTCCTTCTCTACATTATGGAGCGGCGCTGAACGGAATGGAGCTGACATTCTGCCTGCCTCTTATTTAGATGTTTTTTTCTATGCTGTTAGAGGTCGCTGTGGGAAAAAAGAATGGATCAGTGTGTGTGAGGGATATCCCTTAAAGGGACATTATACACTCATTTTTTCTTTGCATAAATATTTTGTAGATGATCTATTTATATAGCCCATAACGTTTTTTTATTTAAAAAATGTATAGTTTTGCATAGTTTTAAATAACCTTGCTCTGATTTTCAGACTCCTAACCAAGCCCCAAAGTTTTAGAGAATACCTTCGGCTACCTTCTCCAGCTTGCTCCTGTTTGTGTAAAGGGTCTTTTCATATGCAAAAGATGGGGGAGGGGGGGAGTATCTTATTTCCCACTTGCAGTGGGCTTTCCAGCTACCTTTTCAACAGAGCTAAACTGAGAGCTTCTAAGTAAGTTTTTAAACTGTTTTATACTGGATTTTTATATCCGTATCTGTGCATCTTATTCTTTATAGGAGTGTCTGTTACATGCAGTTATATGAAAATTAGTGTATACTGTCCCTTTAAGAACATCCAATTTTTAATCAGTCACTGAAGGAATGATGATTAAATCGGTTTATGATATATAAGCAGTGAAAAAAGGGAATGGAACGTAAGCAATTAGGGTCAGTGGAATTTTGTCTTCCCCTACCTTGGCAGCACATGTTTGATTTCCATGCTGTTAAAAAAACAGAATTTATGCTTACCTGATAAATTACTTTCTCTTACGGTGTATCCAGTCCACGGATTCATCCTTACTTGTGGGATATTCTCATTCCCTACAGGAAGTGGCAAAGAGAGCACACAGCAGAGCTGTCCATATAGCTCCCCCTCAGGCTCCGCCCCCCCAGTCATTCGACCGACGGTTAGGAGAAAAAGGAGAAACCATAGGGTGCAGTGGTGACTGTAGTTTTACAAAAATAAATTTGAACCTGACTTAATTGCCAGGGCGGGCCGTGGACTGGATACACTGTAAGAGAAAGTCATTTATCAGGTAAGCATAAATTCTGTTTTCTCTTACTTGGTGTATCCAGTCCACGGATTCATCCTTACTTGTAGGATACCAATACCAAAGCTTTAGGACACGGATGAAGGGATGGAAACAAGTCAGGTAACCTAAACGGAAGGCACCACTGCTTGCAAGACCTTTCTCCCAAAAATAGCCTCCGAAGAAGCAAAAGTATCGAATTTGTAAAATTTGGCAAAAGTATGCAGTGAAGACCAAGTCGCTGCCTTACAAATCTGTTCAACAGAAGCCTCATTCTTGAAGGCCCATGTGGAAGCCACAGCTCGGGTGGAATGAGCTGTAATTCGTTCAGGAGGCTGCTGTCCAGCAGTCTCATAAGCCAATCGGATGATGCTTTTCAGCCAGAAGGAAAGAGAGGTAGCAGTCGCTTTCTGACCTCTCCTCTGACCAGAATAGACAACAAACAAGGATGATGTTTGTCTGAAATCTTTAGTTGCTTTTAAATAGAATTTTAAAGCCCGAACCACATCAAGATTGTGTAATAGTCGTTCCTTCTTCGAAACTGGATTAGGACACAGAGAAGGAACAATGATTTCCTGGTTAATATTCTTATTAGAAACAACTTGCGGAAGAAAACCAGGTTTGGTACGCAAAACAACCTTATCTACATGGAACACCAGATAAGGTGAATCACACTGCAAAGCAGACAATTCTGAAACTCTCCGAGCAGAAGAGATAGCTACCAAAAACAAAACCTTCCAAGATAATAACTTAATATCTATGGAATGTAAAGGTTCAAACGGAACCCCTTGAAGAACTGAAAGAACTAAATTAAGACTCCATGGAGGAGCCACCGGTTTATAGACAGGCTTGATTCTAACTAAAGCCTGTGCAAATGCCTGAACGTCTGGTACGGCTGCCAGTCGCTTGTGTAACAGAATAGACAGAGCAGATATCTGTCCCTTTAAGGAACTAGCTGACAATCCTTTCTGCAATCCTTCTTGGAGAAAAGACAAAATCCTGGGAATCCTAACTTGGATTCACACCAACAAAGATATTTCCACCATATCTTATGATAAATTTTCCTGGTGAAAGGCTTTCTGGCCTGGATTAAAGTATCAATAACTGATTCAGAGAACCCACGCTTAGCTAGAATTAAGCGTTCAATCTCCAAGCAGTCAGTTGCAGAGAAACTAGATTTGGATGCTTGAATGGACCCTGTATTAGAAGATCCTGCCTCAATGGCAGCTTCCATGGTGGAACAGATGACATGTCCACTAGGTCTGCATACCAAGTCCTGCGTGGCCACGCAGGCGCTATCAAAATTACCAAAGCCTTCTCCTGTTTGATTCTGGCTACCAGCCGAGGGAGAAGGGGAAATGGTGGAAAGACATAAGCTAGACTGAAGGACCAAGGCGCTACTAGAGCATCTATCAATGCCGCCTTGGGGTCCCTGGACCTGGATCCATAAAGAGGAAGTTTTGAGTTCTGACTGGACGCCATCAGATCTAATTCCAGAATGCCCCATAGCTGGGTCAGCTGAGCAAAAACCTCCGGGTGGAGTTCCCACTCCCCCAGGTGAAAAGTCTGACGACTCAGAAAATCCGCCTCCCAGTTGTCTACTCCTGGGATGTGAATTGCTGAAAGATGGTAGGAGTGATCCTCCGCCCATTTGATAATCTTGGTCACCTCCTTCATCGCTAGGGAACTTTTTGTTCCTCCCTGATGATTGATGTACGCCACAGTCGTGATGTTGTCCGACTGGAATCTGATTAATTTGGCCTCCGCTAGTTGAGGCCATGCCTGGAGCGTGTTGAATATCGCTCTGAGTTCTAAAATGTTTATCGGGAGAAGAGATTCTTCCCGAGACCATAGGCCCTGAGCTTTCAGGGAGTCCCAGACCGCACCCCAGCCTAACAGACTGGCATCGGTCGTGACAATGATCCACTCCGGTCTGCGGAAGCACATTCCCTGAGACAGGAGATCCTGAGACAACCACCAGAGAAGAGAATCCCTGGTTTTCTGGTCCAGTTGTATTTGCGGAGACAAATCTGCATAATCCCCATTCCACTGTTTGAGCATGCACAGTTGCAGTGGTCTTAGATGAATCCGGGCAAAAGGGACCATGTCCATTGCCGCGACCATTAATCAGATTACCTCCATGCACTGAGCTACAGAAGGCCTAGGAATGGAATGAAGAACTCGGCAAGTAGTGAAAAGCTTTGACTTCCTGACCTCCGTCAGAAATGTTTTCATTTCTACCGAATCTATTAGTGTTCCCAGGAAGGGAACCCTTGTGAGCGGAGACAGAGAACTTTTTTCTACGTTCACCTTCCACCCGTGAGACCTTAGAAAGGCCAGAACGATGTCCGTATGAGCCTTGGCTCTGTGAAAAGACCACGCCTGTATTAAGATGTCGTCTAGGTAAGGTGCTACTGCAATGCCCCGCGGCCTTAGTACCGCTAGAAGGGACCCCAGCACCTTCGTGAAAATTCTGGGAGCGGTGGCCAATCCGAAAGGAAGGGCCACAAACTCTTATAGGAACTGATGATAATCTTTGTGGATAGGAATATGTAGGTACGCATCCTTTAGATCCACGGTAGTCCTATATTGACCTTCCTGGATCATCGGTAAGATTGTCCGAATGGTTTCCATCTTGAATGATGGAACTCTGAGGAATTTGTTTAGGATTTTCAGATCTAGGATTGGCCTGAAAGTTCCTTCCTTTTTGGGAACTACAAACAGGTTTGAGTAAAATCCCAGTCCTTGTTCTGCAATTGGAACTGGGTGTATCACTCCCATCTTTAGAAGATCTACACAGCGTAAGAACGCCTGTTTCTTTGTCTGGTCTGAAGACAAACGAGACACGTGGAACCTTCCCCTTGTAGGGGAGTCCTTGAATTCTAGGAGATACCCCTGAGTAACGATGTCTAATTCCCAGGGATCTGGAACATCTCTTGCCCAAGCCTGAGCAAAGAGAGAAAGTCTGCCCCCTACTAGATCCGTTCCTGGATCGGGGGCTATCCCTTCATGCTGTCTTGGTAGCATCCGCAGGCTTCTTGGCCTGTTTACCCTTATTCCAGCCCTGCAAGGGTTTTCAGGTTGCTTTGGGCTGTGAAGCGTTACCCTCTTGCTTTGCGGCAGCAGAGATTGAAGCAGGTCCGCTCCTGAAGTTGCGAAAGGAACGAAAATTGGCCTTGTTTTTGGCCTTAAACGGTCTATCCTGCGGAAGGGCATGGCCCTTTCCCCCAGTGATATCCGCGATAATTTCTTTCAACTCGGGACCGAAAAGGGTCTTTCCCTTGAAAGGAATGTTTAGTAACTTTGTTTTGGATGACACGTCAGCTGACCATGATTTGAGCCAAAGCGCTCTTCGCGCCATAATGGCAAAACCAGAATTTTTTGCCGCTAACTTAGCTAATTGGAAGGCGGCATCTGTGATAAAAGAATTAGCTAGCTTTAAAGCATGAATTCTATCCATGACTTTATCATACGAAGTCTCCCTCTGGAGTGACTCCTCCAGCGCCTCAAACCAAAAAGCTGCTGCAGTAGTTTACAGGAATAATGCAGGCAATTGGTTGAAGAAGGAAACCTTGCTGCACAAACATTTTCTTCAGCAAACCTTCCAAATTTGAAAGCACAACTGTCCTCTATAGGAATGGTTTTGCGCTTGGCGAGAGTTGAAACTGCTCCCTCAACCTTAGGGACCGTCTGCCACGCGTCCTGCCTGGGGTCATTTATGGGGGGGACATCTTCTTAAATATAGGGGGGGGAACAAAGGGTACACCTGGCCTTTCCCATTCCCTAGTCACAATATCCGCCACCCTCTTCGGTATCGGAAAAGCATCAGTGTATACAGGGATTTCTAGAAACCTGTCCATTTTACACAATTTTTCTGGGACCACCATGGGGTCACAATCATCTAGCGTAGCTAAAACCTCCTTAAGCAGTACGTGGAGGTGTTCCAGCTTAAATTTAAACGCTAAGGCATCTGATTCTGCCCGCTGAGAAACTTTTCCTGTGTCAGAAATTTCTCCCTCGGACAGCCCCTCCCTCACTGCCACTTCTGAGTGTTGTGAGGGTACAACGGATAGATCATCCAAAGCCTCCGATTGCTCATCCTCTGTTCTTAAAACTGAGCTATCACGCTTTTTAGGAAAAACTGGCAGTTTGGATAGAAAAGCTGTAAGGGAATTATCCATGACTGCTGCTAATTGTTGTAATGTAATAGGGCCCAATGCGCTAGAGGTACTAGGCAACGCTTGCGCGGGCGTAACTGGTGTCGACACATGGGGAGAGGAAGGAGGACTATCCTCGTTACCTTCCGTCAAAGAATCATCTTGGGCTACATTTTTAAGTGTCACTGCATGGTCTTTAAAATGTTTAGAAACCTTAGCACACTTTAAACACAAATGTAAAGGGGGTACCGCCATGGCTATTAAACACATAGAACAGGGTCTATCTGTAGGCTCAGACATGTTAAACAGACTTTGACAGCACTCAAATACAATTAAAAACAATTTTTGAAAAAACGGTACTGTGCCTTTAAATAATAAAAAGCGCACACTTTTTTACTGAATCTCAAAAAAACATCCAATCTTTATGAAATTTTCACCATATGATCCTAATGCTTTGAAATGATTGCACAGTAAATTTCAAGACAATGAACCCCTTATTGCCCAAACCGGAGCAAATTAAAGCAGACCACCGGTTTAATAATCTACAGCACCATGCCACAGTCTCTGATGTGGCCCTACCTTCCTTGGGGATTAGTTTTGGATGAAAATAAGCCTCTCTGGAGCCCTTCTAGCAATCTCTGGGCTCTGCACGTGAAGCTGTCTTGCAAAAGAACTGCGCAACTGAGGCGCGAAAATTATGCCCCCTCCCTTATCACTCCGGAGTTGTGGGGCCTTCCCAAGCCAAAATAGGTGTCTAAAGATATGCCAGGCGTAATAAAACCCCAAAAAGTGTTCCAAACGTATTAAACACTTGTACAAATATCAGATTATAGTAATAAAATAATCGATTTCCCCATAACAGTGTCCACCAGTGATTTAAGCCCTTCAACTAAGCCATCCTTCTATACTGAGTCTCAGAAAATGGCTTACCTTCCCACATGGAGATTTCTGTCAGTCTTCTAGCATTACCAAGTCTTGTTAGAAAAAAAGTGACTGAGCATACCTTAAGCAGTTAAGCCTGCAAACTGTTCCCCCCAACTGAAGTTCTCCGGTACTCAGCAGTCCTGTGTGGGAACAGCAATGGATTTTAGTTACAACATGCTAAAATCTTTTTCCTCTCAGCAGAAATCTTCATCACTTTCTGCCTCAGAGTAAATAGGACAAACCGGCACTATTTTAAAATAACAAACTCTTGATTGAAGAAATAAAAACTACAAATCTAACACCACATTCACTTTACCCTCCCGTGGAGATGCTACTTTTTAGAGCGGCAAAAAGAATGACTGGGGGGGCGGAGTCTGAGGGGGAGCTATATCGACAGCTCTGCTGTGTGCTCTCTTTGCCACTTCCTGTAGGGAATGAGAATATCCCACAAGTAAGGATGAATCCATGGACTGGATACACCAAGTAAGAGAAACAATGTGTATCTGCTTATTCTTGACTGTGTTACATAGGTTCCACATACTTATACATTTGTTTATGTTAGATTTCTTTCACTTAAAGGGACACTGAACCCAAAAATTTTCTTTCATGATTCAGATAGAGCATGACATTTTAAGCAACTTTCTAATTTACTCCTATTATCAAATTTTCTTAATTCTCTTGGTATCTATATTTGAAATGCAAAAATGTAAGTTTAGATGCCGGCCCATTTTTGGTAAACAACCTGGGTTGTTCTTGCTGATTGGTGGATAAATTTATCCACCAATAAAGTGCTGTCCAGAGTTTTGAACCAAAAAAAAGCTTAGCTGCCTTCTTTTTCAAATAAAGATAGCAAGAGAATGAAGAAAAATTGATAATAGGAGTAAATTAGAAAGCTGCTTAAAATTGCATGCTCTATCTGAATCACAAAATAAAACAAATTAGGTTCAGTGTCCCTTTAAGGAAATACCATCTTAATCCAATCAATTTATTTTGATAAAGTATGGAACAGAGGTCTGTTCCTAAATATATTTAGATTTTTTAAGTAGTGTCTATAATCTTAAAGTGACAGTGTCATTTTAAATATTTTTAAATAATGTAATTTCCAAAAAATTTTTAGCCTCATGTCTTTCTGGTTGATGCTGTTTAGGGTATGCCACTTCTTCTCCCCAAACGTCCCAAGCCTTTTTAATGGTCACATGCAGTGCCCTGCAGTTCCTCTCAATTTCCTGGAGGAGTTTTTTGCCTGCCGAATTGTCTGCCCAGGTATCTTCTGGCATCTGTGGCTTTATCTGCTTTTCTTATCTTAGAGGGAATTTGCAAGAGGAAATTTAATGAATCAGATAGTAAGGTTTCTGCTCCGCTTGCTGCTACACATATTGTCCTTCTTTGAGGAGGAGGATAGTCGGTAGCATCTGAGGGTTAAACCTCCGATTCGGACAGTATAATTTCTTCATCTGGTGCTGAAGTAGTACTCTTCAGATTCAAGCCTGTACTCCTTTGGGTATTAATTAGGAGGGGGTGGCTACTTGGTAGTCTTCGACTCTCCTGTCGTTGCAAATCCTCAAGAATCTAGTAAAAAAAAAAATATTAAATGCTAGGATTCATCTGTAAAGATTTCTTCTGTTCTAGGAGAATTTTCTCAGGTAGGGGAGAAGTCGAGGAACCCTTCCCCCCCCCCCCCCCCATCTCCTGTCTGTACTAAGCTGTCTCCTAAATATAATGGCAATGGTACTTAAAGTAGTACAGGCCTTTGTTATTTTGGTTAAGATAGGTACTCTTTTAAGGATGGAGGCCTTTGGGGAGTAGTGTGGCATCTTTTGGTGTGACTCCTTGTCTAATTCCACAAAAAGGCTATTAGGCCAATTTTTTATTGCTGTTGCTACCTTTCGTTCCTTCGTAACTTTAAGAAGTTCTTCTCCTTTGTCTTCCAAGCAGGAGTAGTTAAAGTTTCCTTGGATAACCAGTCAGTCTTGGATCAGGGGGAAGTAATTGAAAACCCGCAGTTAACTCTCTTCAGCATGTACAGTTTGCCCCCGTTGCAGGATCGGATCATGTGGGGGGCAGTCTATCTCAGATTTTCTCATGCCTGGATACTAGATGTCCTAGATCTCTTTTGGGATGTAGATATAGTGTTCCAGGGTTTCGGATGGAATTTAACCCCTTCCTCCCAGGAGCAGGTTCCTCCCCTCCAGATTATCTGTAGCCCAGATAAGTTGAAAGGCATTCTTTAAATATTTTCAGGGTCTTTCTCCCTGGGAGTGATTTTTTTCAGTTTAAGAACAGGGTTTGGTTTCTTTTCCATTCTGTTTGTGGTTCCAAAGAAGGAATATCTCACCTAATTTAGACCTGAAATGTCTAAACAATTTCTCAGAGTAGCGTCCTTCAAGATGGAGTCTATTCGCTCCATTCTTCCTTGGTACAAGAGTATCAGTTTATAACGTCCTTAGTCCTATAGTAGGTGTACCCTCAGGTCAGGTTCCCATTTAAAAAAAGGATTGTCTCAGTTTTCTGAGTTTGGCCTTTCTGACCAAACTCGTTCATTTTGTGGTTCAACAAGTATTTGCTACAGCTCCCAGAGTTTTCTCTAAGGTTTTCTGGGCCGCGATTCGGTTCAGGGATTACAGTGGCGTCCTGCCTGGACGACCTTTGTCTCAGGTGCCATCTTTCTTCAAGCAAAATCTCATTTGGAGGTTTTGTTGTTTTTCTTTGTTCTACAATTGGAAGTAGAGCTGGAAAAGTGTTTCCTTGTCCCAATTACAAGGACAGTCTGCTTAGGGACTAAAATGGTGGTAATGGTTCTGATGATAACTTTCATAGACCTCATTCTCTTGCTTGATTTTGTTCGAGAGTTCTGCAATTGTACATGCTCAGACAGAATGGGGATTATCCGGATTGTCTCAGAGAATAGGTCTGGATCAGTCGACAAGAGTCTTCTTCTGGTGGTGGTTTTCTCAGGAACTTCGGTCTCAGGACACGCTTCGGAAACCTGCCTGGGCGTTTGTGACCACGGACACCAGCTTGCTGGGCTGGGGAGAGGTCTGGGACTTGTTGAGGTGCAGGGACTTTGGTCCTAGGAAAGGTCTGCTCTCCCCTTCATCATTTTGGAGTTGAGAGAGATTTTCAATGCTCTGACGGTTTGGCCTCAGTTTTCCTTAGCCAGTTTATCGGGTTCTAGTCAACTTGGCCTCTGTGGCTTACATCAACCTCCAGGGAGGATCAAGTAGGAGAGAACATTGGTTTTTCTAATAAGCTTCTGCGTGGCCTTGCAGTGTTGGTAGGCGGATGTAGAGATGTCGTCTCTGCCTCCGTAGACACTTCACCCATATGTTGTTTCTCTGAAGTTTTCTGCTTGGAGATTGAACGCTTGATTTAGCTAAGTGTGGGTTTCAGAATCGGTCATTGAGACCATGATGAGGCTAGTATGTCTATCTTAGAAAGATTTAATATAAGGTATGGCAGGATCCCAATAATTTTTCCTTTTCCAGGAAGGCCTTGAAAAGGGGTTATCAGTTAGTACCCTCAAGGGTCAGATTCTGTTCTCTCCCTTCGGCTAAGCATCTGGCGGACGTGCCAGATGTCCAATCATTTTGCCAGGCCCTGGTCAGAATCAGGCCTGTGTTTAAAGCAGTTGCTCCACCTTGTAGTCTTAACCTTGTTCTTTTAAGTTTTTTCATCAGGCTCCTTTGAGCCTATGCATTCCATAGATATTAAGTTTTATCTTGGAAGATTTTGTTTCTTACTGCTATTTCTTCTGCTCTGAGAGTTTCTGAACTTTTAACCTTGCAGTGTGATTCTCCTTATCTGATATTTCTTTCGGATAAGGCAGTTTTTCGTACCAAGTTTGGTTTTCTTTCTAAGGTTGTTTCGGACATAAGTATTAATCAGGAAATTGTTGTTCCTTCTCTCTGTCCTAATCCTTCTTCTCATAAGGAATGTTTATTACACAACTTAAACGTGCGTGTTATTAAGTTTGTTAATTGCAGGCGACTAAGGACTTTCGTCAGTCTTCTGCTTTGTTTGTTTCTTTTCTGGTAACTGTAAGGTCAGAAAGCTACTGCTACTTCTATGTCTTTCTGGTTGAGAAGTATTATTTGTTTTGCGTATGAGACTGCTGAACAGCCTCCTGAGAGAATTAGGGCTTATTCCACCAGGGTGGTGTCTTTCTCTTGGGCCTTCAAGAATGAGGCCTCTGTTGAACAGATCTGTAAGGCTGCCACTTGGTCTTTTTTTTCTAAATTCTATAGATTTGACACATTTGCCTCGGCTGAGGCTTCCTTTGGGAGAAAGGTTCTTCATGAAGAACAATTTAGAGGACCAAAATCAGCATGTTTTTACTTCAGGGAGATCATGTCAGACTAATCTAATGGACTTCTTTGATTTTGTAACAAAAGTATTAGACAATGGTGGAGCAGTTGATGTAGCATATCTAGATTTCAGCAAAGCATTTGACACCGTCCCACACAATAAACTAATTCACAAACTGTATCTCCTTGGTCTAGATTCAAAAATTGTGAACTGGGTGGAATGCTGGCTTAAGGACAGAAAACAAAGTGTCTTAGTAAATGGAGTTTATTCAGCAGAGGGGGCTGTTACTAGTGGTGTTCCTCAGGGGTCAGTTCTGGGGCCTGTTTGGTTTAACATATTTATCTGTGATATCAGCAAAGGGCTACAGGGGAAAGTATGTCTGTTTGCAGATGATACAAAAATGTGTAACAGAGTGGATGCTCCAAGGGGGGGGGGGGTAGACAAAATGAGAAGTGATATACAACAATTGGAGGATTGGACAAACGACTGGGGTCTAAAGTTTAGCACAGCAAAGTGTAAAATGATTTATTTAGGGACGAAAAATCCAGATGTTAATTACAGACTCAATGACACTTTACTGACTGTTATAGATGAGGAACAGGACTTGGGAGTTATTATTTCAGATTATTTAAAACTTAGTAAACAATGTAGTAATACAGCAAGTAAGGCCAGCAGAATGCTTGGATGTATTGGTAGAGGTATTTGCAGCAGAAATATTAAGGTTCTTATGCCACTTTATAGATCATTAGTTAGGCCTCATCTTGAGTATTGTGTGTAGTTCTGGAGGCCATATCTTCAGAAGGATATTAACAAACTTGAATCTGTGCAAAGGAGGGCTACTAAAATGGTACATGGTCTAAAAAAATAAAACTTACCAGGATAGGCTCAATGACCTAAATATGTATAGCTTAGAGGAGAGAAGGGAAAGAGGTGATATGTACTTTCAAGTACGTTAAAGGGCTTAGTAAAACTGAGGCTGTATTTTACATAAAATGAAAAACTCAAGAACAAGGGGTCATGATCTCAAGCTAAAGGGTAGTAGATTCAGGAGTAATTTGAGGAAGCACTACTTTACAGAAAGAGTGTTTGATTTATGGAATAAACTTCCTCGAGGTAGTAGCGACAAACACTGTGGGGGACTTTAAAAATGCATGGGACAAGCATAAGGCTGTCCTACAAACTAGATACGTTTATACCTGACTTGCTGGGGCTATGGCTCTTATCTGCTGTCAATATTTATGTTTATTTGTTAAGTGGTGCCTTCTGTTTAGGTTACCTGTCTTTCCCTCCCTTATCATCTGTGTCCTCTAGCTTGAGTATTAATTCTCAACAGTAATTGATGATCCCGTGGACTCACTGTGTCATTAAAAAGAAAACAAAATGTATGCTTACCTGATAAATTTATTTATTTCTTGATACAGTGAATCCACGGCCCACCCTGTTTTCAGACAGTTGTTATATTATAAACCTCAGGCACCTCTGCACCTTGTGTTATTTCCTTTTTCTCCTTTCCTTCGGTCGAATGACTGGGGATTGTGGGTAGGGAAGTGATACTTAACAGCTCTGCTGTGGTGCTCTTTGCCTGCTCCTGCTGGCCAGGAGTGATATTCCCAACAGTAATTAATGATCCTGTGTCAAGAAACAAATACATTTATCAGGTAAGCATAAATTTTGCATTGAAAAAAACAGGGATATTATCTTTGAAATACTGTATGTACAGTTTTGACTTATTTTCCCCTAAGGGAAAAAAAGATCTAATTGAGCTTTTTTTTTTACTTTAGCATATGTGGGGGTTACGATTGACTATTTAATATTTAGTATATTTAATGCTGTCACCCTTCAACCTATAGCGCTTTGAGTGGTACTGCATTTAGCTGGACAGTGACAAAACAAGCATGTTAAAAATACTTATTTTTTCCCCCTTTCTGCCCGGCTGCCTTTCAACTGTTAGCGCGACTGTCAGTGCCGCGCTAGCAGATTTGACTGGATACATGGAGATGGTATGTTATCTACGCATTGGTAAAGTCAGTTTTTGGAGCATCATAAGTGTCAAGGAAAATTGTGCACTGCTCTATATTATGGTAGGCAGCATGTTTGTGTACATTGTGCTGAAGTTCTGCAGAGGACCCTGGAGTACTTCAGCATAATGTACGTGAGCAAGCTGCCTACCATAACTATAAAGTCACTTTAACCCATACTTCATTCATACACACACAGAGAAGAAACACTCACCGCTCTAGCAGGATGTCTTCCCGCGCAGACAACCTTAGAGGTGGGAAGTAGCAACTGACAAGGAAGAGACCAAGAGCCATGGAGATAAGGGGGGGTCTTTGAATGCATTTAACAGAAAGAACCTCTCCTTCCCTCCTTTCCTGTGTGTGCGCATATGTGGAAGGCAATTTGACATTTTTTTTTATTGCTTCTTACATCTCACTTAAAATGTCAGGTCGCCGCTTTGGCTGGTAACTCAAAAATGTTACTTGCCTGCAAGAAATTTAGGTCGCATTTGGCGACCGGACCTGTCTATTCATATGCCCTGCGTATACAACATATGTTCCTTTTATTTATCTTTTAGATAGAGAAACTGAATGACCAAATATTTGTTCCCAAAAATGAATCAATGAGTGCTAGAAAAAAATGTCATCTTTATTATTCACAGCACTGGGGAGCATTCCATGGTAATTTGTTGATATGTGATGGAGCTGATTTATGTGTGCCCCTAACTGGTCACATGAAAAGAAGATGAACAATATTCTTTTCAAGGGGTGTGTACCAGCACTGCAAAACAATGCATGCTTTCCTAAGAAAATAACAGGATTTGAGTTCTTTTAAAGCATTTTTTAAGCTAGTCAAATAAAATGGCTTTAATGTCCCCTTAACTGATGCATCTCTATTTTATTCTTCATAATGGTTTATGTATTGTCTAGTGAACTATATTTACTTCTCTTTTCTGTATATGAGCAAATACGTTTTTAAATGAGATTATTAATTGTGCGGTACCGCCTGTTTGCAGCATTTTGCTATTCATTTTTAGAGAAGCAAGTCTTTTTATTATTTATTTTTTAAATAACATAAAATAAACTTTGTGTTGTGTTTCAAGATTATTTCAGTGACAGGATTTGTTGACAGTGACAGAGATGACTTAAAGTTAATGGCATACTTGGCAGGTTCCAAGTACACTGGATATCTCTGCCGCAGTAACACAGTTCTCATCTGTAAAGAGTAAGTAATATACAAGTTTTCACTTTGGCCTATATTTTTGTTACTAAGCAAGACAGATTTTTTTTTAGGCTGTATTATAGCTGTTTTCTATTAAAGGGACACTGAACCCAATTTTTTTCTTTTGTAATTCAGACAGAGCATGCAATTTTAAGCAACTTTCTAATTTACTCCTATTATCAATTTTTCTTCGTTCTCTTGCTATCATTATTTGAAAAAGAAGGCATCTAAGCTTTTTTTTGGTTTCAGTACTCTGGACAGCAATTTTTTATTGGTGGATGAATTTATCCACCAATCAGCAAGGACAACCTAGGTTGTTCACCAAAAATGGGCCGGCATCTAAACTTACATTCTTGCATTTCAAATAAAGATACCAAGAGAATGAAGAAAATTTGATAATAGGAGTAAATTAGAAAGTTGCTTAAAATTTCATGCTCAATCTGAATCACGAAAGCAAATTTTTGGGTACAGTGTCCCTTTAATGCTTTATAGATATTCTTAATGTTTAACCCCTTGAGGACTGATGACGGTCCTGAGCTGTCATGACTTAAAACGAGCAGCGGGAGATGGCTTCCGCCGAAATACCACTATTACTATCTGCCAGGCATGTGAGGCAGATGGTAACAGCCAATTATTATATTTGTGACATTGTTACAATGTCACTATTGATAAATTTTAAAAATATATATTTTTAAAACATATATTTTTAAAACAGCAATGTCCTACTTGTACTTATAGCCCTATAACTTGCAAAAAAAACATGTAAACACTAGGTGTTTTAAAACTCAGGACACAATTTTGAATCTATTTAGCAGGTTTTTTTCATTAGCTTTTGTAGATGAATAAAATATTTTTCAAGTAAAAGTAAAAAAACATGTTGGTTTTTTTTTTCAATTTTTCACCATATTTTATTATTTTTTTAAAAGTAAATGATATGACATGATACAAATAATGGTATGTAAAGAAAGCCCTTCTTATCCTGAAAAAAAACAATATATAATTTGTATGGGAACAGTAAATGAGAGAGAGGAAAATTACAGCTAAACACAAACACCTCAAAAGTGTTAAAACAGCGCTGGTCCTTAAGGGGTTAATATGGAGCATACTGGTCAGTGCTGCTTCCCCTGACAGAAAACCTTTCAAATATGTGTTTACAGTTTAAATGGACATGGAACCCAATATTTTTTATTCAGGTTTCAGATAAAGCATACAATTTTCCAATTTACTTATGTTATCAAATTTTTGCTCCATTCTCTTGGTATCCTTTGTTGAAGAAGCAGCAATGCACTACTGGGAGCTAGCTGAACACATTGGATGAGCCAATGATGAGACATATATACATGGAACAACTAATTACCAATAGCTCCCATTGATGCTCCTAAGCCTACCTAGGTATGCTTTTCAACAAAAGATACCAAGGAAACAAAACAAATTGGGTATTTTCAGCTCAAGTATACAAACAGACATTTTTTATTATTTATTTATTAACACCAATTAAACATCTAGTCAACCTATCATTAGGTAAACCAAACTTTTCCTTTTTTGATGGTTAATATTAATATTTAAAGATCCCACAATTGTATTGCTTTATTATTATTATTTGTACAATATGTACCATTAATGTAATATTTTTGTTTCTAGGCCTAGTGGATTAAAATATGAAAAAGCAAAAGAATGGCGGATACCTTGTGTCAATGCTCTTTGGCTTTGTGATATCCTTCTAGGAAACTTTGAAGCATTGCGTCAAATTCAGCATAGTCGATACACTGTATTTAATCTCCAGGACCCACTTGCACCTTCACCTCATCTGGTTTCAAACCTTCTAGGTAGATCTTTATTAACATTTCTACATTAATTGTTTTTGTATATAACTACACCCTTTGTATGTGTTTTTTTTACCCAAAACATTAATTGTATTTAACTTTAGTGATTGTAATGATTGCTTATTTCCTTCCATAAGACAGGGAGAGTCCGCAACTTAATTCCTTACTGTTGGGAAATACAACACCTGGTCACCAGGAGAAGGCAAAGACACCCCAGCCAATGGCTTAAATATCCCTCCCACTTCCCCTATCCCCCAGTCATTCTTTGCCTTTTGTCTCTATAGGAGGTGGCAGAGAAGTGTCAGAAGATTTAAATAGTTCTGTAATGGGTATGTTCCCTTTGAGAAAGGACTGGAGTTTTAAGTAATCATGTCAACCTCTCAGTGAGAGTATTGATGAAAGTTAGTCTGGAGATGTAGGGAAAGTTTTCTTCTATAAAGGTAAGACGAGTCCACAGATTCATCCTTTACTTGTGGGATATTATCCTTCCCTACAGGAAGTGGCAAAGAGCACCACAGCAGAGATGTCTATATAGCTCCTACCTTAGCTCCACCCCCAGTCATTCTCTTTGCCTACTCTAAGTACTAGGAAGGGTAAAGTGAAAAATATTAGTTTTTAATTTCTTCAATCAAGAGTTTATTTTAAATGGTACCTGTTTCTACTATTTACTCTCAGGCAGCAGATGGATGAAGACTGCTGCCTGGAGGATGATGATCTTAGCATTTGTAACTAAGGTCCATTGCTGTTCCCACATAGGCTGAGGAGTACAGGAAACTTCAGTGTGAGGAAAGGTTTCATGCTATGCAACAATGAGGTATGTTCAGTCATATTTTTTTTCTGGAGAGACTGTGTATTTCAGAAAGGCTGACATTATACCCAGGAGGGTCAGGGTAAGCAGTAATCCTAGAGCTAAAAGAAGGGCATTACTTAGATTGCTTATGGGGCCAATTACATATATGGTTGACACTGAATGTAAAATGTTTGTGAGCAAACGTTTTTTGGATAGGAGTGCTTTAACGTTTTTGTGGGCAATAAACGTTTTGGGCAACTTTATTGGGGCACACATGGCTTAACTTTCGGGTCTTGGGACCCACATGGCTAGTTATAACCGCTCTGGTGCGGTTCTTTAATGCTCAGGAAACATCGAGTGAGATGGGCGGGGCCTATTTTTGTGCCTCAGATGCGCAGTTAGTTTGTCAGCAAGCTCTAACTCCTGAGGGCCCTGGTGTATGTTTTGGGCCAAATCGAAACTTTTACCCCACACTTTCGATCCCTGAGGGCAGGTAGGGCCACAGCAGGGCTGTGGCAAGGTGCTGAAGGGTCTTTTTCCGGATCTGGGCCTATTTTCGATCTTGTTTGGACATAAAGGGGTTAATTGTTAAAAAAATTGTGGTGCAATCTTAACTACCTATAGTGGGTCTACATACCAAATTTTGAAAAATTTGGTGCATGTTTAGGCTGTTTTTCAGAACGTGTATGCTTTTTTTTCTCTTAAAGGCGCAGTACCGTTTTTTAAGATTATTTTTGTCACTAAATAAAGTGTTTTCATGCTTGTTTGTAGTCATTACTAGCCTGTTCAGTATGTCTGACATTGAGGAAAGTCGATGTTCAATATGTTTAGAAGCCATTGTGGAACCTCCACTTAGAATGTGTCCCTCATGCACTGAAAGGTCAATAAATTGTAAAGAACATATTTTAGCTACTAAAAGTATGTCGCAGGATGATTCTCAGTCAGAAGAGAATCAGGTTATGCCATCTAATTCTCCCCAAGTGTCACAACCATTAACGCCCGCACAAAAGACGCCAAGTACTTCTAGTGCGTCTAATTCTTTCACCCTGCAAGATATGGCCGTAGTTATGAATACTACCCTCACTGAGGTTTTATCTAAGCTGCCGGGGTTGCAGGGGAAGCGCAGTAGGTCTGGTGTGAGAACAAACGCTGAGCCCTCTGACGCTTTATTAGCTATATCCGATGTACCCTCACAATATTCTGAAGTGAGGAATTTGCTGGCTGAGGGAGAGATTTCTGAAAATATGTTCCCTCAGACAGATTCGGATATGACGGCTTTTAAATTTAAACTAGAACACCTCCGCTTATTGCTCAGGGAGGTTTTAGCGACTCTGGATGATTGTGACCCTATTTTAGTTCCAGAGAAATTGTGTAAAATGGACAAATTCCTAGAGGTTCCTGCCTACACTGATGTTTTTCTCCAACTTATAGCGTGCATTGTTCCTGTAACTACTGCAGCGTCCTTTTGGTTCGAGGCTCTTCAGGTTGAGACTCCATTAGAGGATATTCTGGATAGAATTAGGGCTCTCATTACAGATGCCGCTTTTCAAATGGCTAAATTAGCCGCAAAGAATTCAGGTTTTGCCATTTTAGCGCGCAGAGCGTTATGGCTTAAGTCCTGGTCTGCTGATGTGTCATCAAAAGCTAAGCTTTTAGCCATCCCTTTCAAGGGTAAGACCCTATTTGGGCCTGAACTGAAAGAGATCATTTCAGACATCACTGGAGGGAAAGGCTATGCCCTTCCTCAGGATTAGACGAATAAGATGAGGACCAAACAAAATAATTTTCGTTCCTTTCGAAACTTCAAAGGTGGTCCCTCTTCCTCTTCCCCTGCCGCAAAGCAAGAGGGGAATCTTGCTCAATCCAAGTCAGTCTGGAGACCTAACCAGACTTGGAACAAGGGTAAACAGGCCAAGAAGCCTGGTGCTGCCACCAAGACAGCATGAAGGGGTGGCCCCCGATCCGGGACCGGATCTAGTAGGGGGCAGACTTTCTCTCTTCGCTCAGGATTGGGCAAGAGACGTTCAGGACTCCTGGGCTTTAGAAATAGTAACCCAGGGTTATCTTCTAGATTTCAAAGATTCTCCCCCAAGGGGGAGATTCCATCTTTCTCAATTGTCTGTAAACCAGACAAAAAGAGAGGTGTTCTTACGCTGTGTAGAAGACCTATATTCCACGGGAGTGATCTGCCCAGTTCCGGAAACAGAACAGGGGCAAGGGTTCTACTCAAATCTGTTTGTGGTTCCCAAGAAAGAGGGAACTTTCAGACCAATTTTGGATCTCAAGATCCTAAACAAATTTCTCAGAGTCCCATCCTTCAAGATAGAGACCATTCGGACTATTTTGCCAATGATCCAGGAGGGTCAATATATTACCACCGTGGTCTTAAAGGATGCGTATCTACACATTCCTATCCACAAAGATCATCACCAGTTCCTCAGGTTCGCCTTTCTGGACAAGCATTACCAGTTTGTGGCTCTTCCCTTCGGGTTGGCCATGGCTCCCAGAATTTTCACAAAGGTGCTAGGGTCCCTTCTGGCGGTTCTAAGGCCGCGGGGCATAGCAGTGGCGCCTTATCTGGACGATATCTTAATCCAGGCGTCAACTTACCAACTAGCCAAGTCTCACACGGACATCGTGTTGGCTTTTCTAAGATCTCACTGGTGGAAGGTGAACGTAAAAGAGAGTTCACTTATCCCTCTCATAAGAGTTCCATTCCTGGGAACTCTGATAGATTCGGTGGACATGAAAATTTTTCTGACGGAGGTCAGGAAATCAAAGATTTTATCCATCTGCCGAGCTCTTCATTCCATTCCTCGGACGTCAGTGGCTCAGTGTATGGAGGTAATCGGTTTAATGGTAGCGGCAATGGACATAGTTCCATTTGCTCGCTTGCATCTCAGACCACTGCAACTTTGCATGCTCAAACAGTGGAATGGGGATTATGCAGATTTATCTCCTCAGATAAATCTGTATCAAGAGGCCAGAGACTCTCTTCTTTGGTGGTTGTCACAGGATCATCTGTCCAAGGGAATGTGTTTCCGCAGGCCAGCGTGAGTCATAGTGATGACGGACGCCAGCCTATTGGGCTGGGGTGCAGTCTGGAATTCCCTGAAAGCACAGGGATTGTGGACTCAGGAGGAGGCTCTCCTCCCGATAAATATTCTAGAACTGAGAGCGATAATTCAACGCGCTTCAGGCATGGCCTCAGCTGGCGTCGGCCAGATTCATAAGATTCCAGTTGGACAATATCACGACTGTAGCATATATCGATCATCAGGGGGGTACAAAGAGTTCTCTAGCGATGATAGAGGTTACCAAAATAATTAAATGGGCAGAGACTCACTCTTGCCATCAGCAATCTATATCCCAGGAGTGGAGACCTGGGAAGCAGATTTTCTAAGTCATCAGACTTTTCATCCGGAGGAGTGGGAACTCCACCCGGAGGTGTTTGCACAATTGATTCAGCAATGGGGCACACCAGAATTGGATCTAATGGCGTCTCGTCAGAATGCCAAACTTCCTCGATATGGGTCCAGGTCAAGGGATCCTCAGGCAGTACTGATAGATTCTCTAGCAGTACCCTGGTCGTTCAACCTGGCTTATGTGTTTCCACCATTTCCTCTCCTTCCTCGTTTGATTGCCAGAATCAAACAGGAGAGAGCTTCAGTGATTTTGATAGCACCTGCGTGGCCACGCAGGATTTGGTATGCAGACCTAGTGGACATGTTATCTCTTCCACCATGGACTCTGCCACTGAGACGGGACCTTCTGATTCAAGGTCCGTTCCAGCATCCAAATCTAGTTTCTCTGCGACTGACTGCTTGGAGATTGAACGCTTGATCTTATCCAAGCGGGGGTTCTCTGAGTCGGTCATAGATACCTTGATTCAGGCTCGAAAGCCTGTCACCAGGAAAATTTATCATAAGATATGGCGTAAATATCTTTATTGGTGCGAATCCAAAGGCTACTCATGGAGTAAGATCAGGATTCCTAGGATTTTGTCCTTTCTCCAAGAAGGATTGGAGAAGGGGTTATCAGCTAGTTCCTTAAAGGGACAGATATCTGCTTTATCAATTCTACTGCACAAACGTCTGGCAGATGTTCCAGACGTTCAGTCGTTCTGTCAGGCTTTAGTTAAAATCAAGCCTGTGTTTAAACCTGTTGCTCCGCCATGGAGTTTGAATTTAGTTCTTAAGGTTCTTCAAGGAGTTCCGTTTGAACCTATGCATTCCATAGGTATTAAGCTTCTATCTTGGAAAGTTCTGTTTTTAGTTGCTATCTCTTCGGCTTGAAGAGTTTCTGAACAATCTGCATTGCAATGCGACTCGCCTTATCTTGTTTTCCATGCTGATAAGGTGGTTTTGCGTACCAAACCTGGATTCCTTCCTAAGGTTGTTACTAATAAGAATTTTAATCAGGAAATTGTTGTTCCTTCTCTGTGTCCTAATCCTTCCTCTAAGAAGGAGCGTCTGTTGCACAACTTGGACGTGGTTCGTGCTTTAAAGTTTTACTTGCAAGCGACCAAGGATTTCCGTCAAACATCTTCTTTGTTTGTTGTCAATTCTGGAAAACGTAGAGGTCAAAAAGCTACGGCTACCTCTCTTGCCTTTTGGCTGAAAAACATCATCCGTTTGGCATACAAGACTGCTGGACAGCAGCCTCCTGAAAGAATTACAGCTCACTCTACTAGAGCGGTGGCTTCCACATGGGCTTTTAAAAATGATGCTTCTGTTGAACAGATTTGTAAGGCTGCGACTTGGTCTTCGCTTCATACCTTTTCCAAATTTTACAAATTTGATACCTTTGCTTCTTCAGAGGCTATTTTTGGGAGAAAAGTTCTTCAAGCAGTGGTGCCTTCTGTTTAACCATCTGTCTTGTCCCTCCCGTTCATCCGTGTCCTGTAGCTTTGGTATTTTATCCCACAAGTAAAAGATGAATCCGTGGACTCGTCTTACCTTTATAGAAGAAAACTAAATTTATGCTTACCTGATAAATTGATTTCTTCTATGGTAAGACGAGTCCACGGCCCGCCCTGTCATTTTAAGACAGATTATATTTTTTGATTTAAACTCAGTCACCTCTGCACCTTGTAGTTTCTCCTTTTTCTTCCTGTACCTTCGGTCGAATGACTGGGGGGTGGAGCTAAGGGAGGAGCTATATAGACAGCTCTGCTGTAGTGCTCTTTGCCACTTCCTGTAGGGAAGGATAATTTCTTTCATGTAATTAGCAAGAGTCCATGAGCTAGTGACGTATGGGATATACATTCCTACCAGGAGGGGCAAAGTTTCCCAAACCTCAAAATGCCTATAAATACACCCCTCACCACACCCACAATTCAGTTTTACAAACTTTGCCTCCGATGGAGGTGGTGAAGTAAGTTTGTGCTAGATTCTACGTTGATATGCGCTCCGCAGCAAGTTGGAGCCCGGTTTTCCTCTCAGCGTGCAGTGAATGTCAGAGGGATGTGAGGAGAGTATTGCCTATTTGAATGCAGTGATCTCCTTCTACGGGGTCTATTTCATAGGTTCTCTGTTATCGGTCGTAGAGATTCATCTCTTACCTCCCTTTTCAGATCGACGATATACTCTTATATATACCATTACCTCTGCTGATTCTCGTTTCAGTACTGGTTTGGCTTTCTACAAACATGTAGATGAGTGTCCTGGGGTAAGTAAATCTTATTTTCTGTGACACTCTAAGCTATGGTTGGGCACTTTGTTTATAAAGTTCTAAATATATGTATTCAAACATTTATTTGCCTTGACTCAGAATGTTCAACTTTCCTTATTTTCAGACAGTCAGTTTCATATTTGGGATAATGCATTTGATTTAATCTTTTTTTCTTACCTTCAAAAATTTGACTTTTTTCCCTGTGGGCTGTTAGGCTCGCGGGGGCTGAAAATGCTTCATTTTATTGCGTCATTCTTGGCGCGGACTTTTTTGGCGCAAAAATTATTTTCCGTTTCCGGCGTCATACGTGTCGCCGGAAGTTGCGTCATTTTTTTGACGTTATTTTGCGCCAAAAATGTCGGCGTTCCGGATGTGGCGTCATTTTGGCGCCAAAAAGCATTTAGGCGCCAAATAATGTGGGCGTCGCTTTTGTCTCCATATTATTTAAGTTTCATTTTTCATTGCTTCTGGTTGCTAGAAGCTTGTTTTTTGGCATTTTTTCCCATTCCTGAAACTGTCATTTAAGGAATTTGATCAATTTTGCTTTATATGTTGTTGTTTTTTCTCTTACATATTGCAAGATGTCTCACGTTGCATCTGAGTCAGAAGATACTACAGGAAAATCGCTGTCTAGTGCTGGATCTACCAAAGCTAAGTGTATCTGCTGTAAACTTTTGGTAGCTATTCCTCCAGCTGTTGTTTGTATTGATTGTCATGACAAACTTGTTAAAGCAGATAATATTTCCTTTAGTAAAGTACCATTGCCTGTTGCAGTTCCTTCAACGTCTAAGGTGCAGAATGTTCCTGATATCATAAGAGATTTTGTTTCTGAATCCATAAAGAAGGCTATGTCTGTTATTTCTCCTTCTAGTAAACGTAAAAAATCTTTTAAAACTTCTCTCCCTACAGATGAATTTTTAAATGAACATCATCATTCTGATTCTGATAACTCTTCTGGTTCAGAGGATTCTGTCTCAGAGGTTGATGCTGATAAATCTTCATATTTATTTAAAATGGAATTTATTCGTTCTTTACTTAAAGAAGTTCTAATTGCTTTAGAAATAGAGGATTCTGGTCCTCTTGATACTAATTCTAAACGTTTGGATAAGGTATTTAAATCTCCTGTGGTTATTCCAGAAGTTTTTCCTGTTCCTAATGCTATTTCTGCAGTAATTTCCAAAGAATGGGATAAATTGGGTAATTCATTTACTCCCTCTAAACGTTTTAAGCAATTATATCCTGTGCCGTCTGACAGATTAGAATTTTGGGACAAAATCCCTAAAGTTGATGGGGCTATTTCTACCCTTGCTAAACGTACTACTATTCCTACGTCAGATGGTACTTCGTTTAAGGATCCTTTAGATAGGAAAATTGAGTCCTTTCTAAGAAAAGCTTATCTGTGTTCAGGTAATCTTCTTAGACCTGCTATATCTTTGGCTGATGTTGCTGCAGCTTCAACTTTTTGGTTGGAAACCTTAGCGCAACAAGTAACACATCATGATTCTCATGATATTATTATTCTTCTTCAGCATGCTAATAATTTTATCTGTGATGCCATCTTTGATATTATCAGAGTTGATGTCAGGTTTATGTCTCTAGCTATTTTAGCTAGAAGAGCTTTATGGCTTAAGACTTGGAATGCTGATATGGCTTCTAAATCAACTCTACTTTCCATTTCTTTCCAGGGTAACAAATTGTTTGGTTCTCAGTTGGATTCTATTATTTCAACTGTTACTGGTGGGAAAGGAACTTTTTTACCACAGGATAAAAAATCTAAGGGTAAAAACAGAGCTAATAATCGTTTTCGTTCCTTTCGTTTCAACAAAGAACAAAAACCTGATCCTTCATCCTCAGGAGCAGTTTCAGTTTGGAAACCATCTCCAATCTGGAATAAATCCAAGCCAGCCAGAAAGGCAAAGCCTGCTTCTAAGTCCACATGAAGGTGCGGCCCTCATTCCAGCTCAGCTGGTAGGGGGCAGGTTACGTTTTTTCAAAGAAATTTGGATCAATTCTGTTCACAATCTTTGGATTCAGAGCATTGTTTCAGAAGGGTACAGAATTGGTTTCAAGATGAGACCTCCTGCAAAGAGATTTTTTCTTTCCCGTGTCCCAGTAAATCCAGTAAAAGGTCAAGCATTTCTGAATTGTGTTTCAGATCTAGAGTTGACTGGAGTAATTATGCCAGTTCCAGTTCAGGAACAGGGGATGGGGTTTTATTCAAATCTCTTCATTGTACCAAAGAAGGAGAATTCCTTCAGACCAGTTCTGGATCTAAAAATATTGAATCGTTATGTAAGGATACCAACGTTCAAGATGGTAACTGTAAGGACTATTTTGCCTTTTGTTCAGCAAGGGAATTATATGTCCACAATAGATTTACAGGATGCATATCTGCATATTCCAATTCATCCGGATCATTATCGGTTCCTGAGATTTTCTTTTCTGGACAAGCATTACCAGTTTGTGGCTCTGCCGTTTGGCCTTGCTACAGCTCCAAGAATTTTTACAAAGGTTCTCGGTGCCCTTCTGTCTGTAATCAGAGAACAGGGTATTGTGGTATTTCCTTATTTGGACGATATCTTGGTACTTGCTCAGTCTTTACATTTAGCAGAATTTCATACTAATCGACTTGTGTTGTTTCTTCAAGATCATGGTTGGAGGATCAATTTACCAAAAAGTTCATTGATTCCTCAGACAAGGGTAACCTTTCTGGGTTTCCAAATAGATTCAGTGTCCATGACTCTGTCTTTAACAGACAAGAGGCGTCTAAAACTGATGGCAGCTTGTCGAAACCTTCAGTCACAATCATTCCCTTCGGTAGCCTTATGCATGGAAATTCTAGGTCTTATGACTGCTGCATCGGACGCGATCCCCTTTGCTCGTTTTCACATGCGACCTCTTCAGCTTTGTATGCTGAATCAATGGTGCAAGGATTACACAAAGATATCTCAATATCTTTAAAACCGATTGTTCGACACTCTCTAACATGGTGGACAGATCACCATCGTTTAATTCAGGGGGCTTCTTTTGTGCTTCCGACCTGGACTGTAATTTCAACAGATGCAAGTCTCACAGGTTGGGGAGCTGTGTGGGGATCTCTGACGGCACAAGGAGTTTGGGAATCTCAGGAGGTGAGATTACCGATCAATATTTTGGAACTCCGTGCAATTTTCAGAGCTCTTCAGTTTTGGCCTCTTCTGAAGAGAGAATCGTTCATTTGTTTTCAGACAGACAATGTCACAACTGTGGCATACATCAATCATCAAGGAGGAACTCACAGTCCTCTGGCTATGAAAGAAGTATCTCGAATTTTGGTTTGGGCGGAATCCAGCTCCTGTCTAATCTCTGCGGTTCATATCCCAGGTGTAGACAATTGGGAAGCCGATTATCTCAGTCGCCAAACGTTGCATCCGGGCGAATGGTCTCTTCACCCAGAGGTATTTCTTCAGATCGTTCAAATGTGGGAACTTCCAGAAATAGATTTGATGGCGTCCCATCTAAACAAGAAACTTCCCAGGTATCTGTCTAGATCCCGGGATCCTCAGGCGGAGGCAGTGGATGCATTATCACTTCCTTGGAAGTATCATCCTGCCTATATCTTTCTGCCAACCGTGGACTCTTCCGTTAAGACCAGACCTTCTGTCACAAGGTCCTTTTTTCCATCAGGATCTGAAATCCTTAAATTTAAAGGTATGGAGATTGAACGCTTGATTCTTCGTCAAAGAGGTTTCTCTGACGCTGTGATTAATACTATGTTACAGGCTCGTAAATCTGTATCTAGAGAGATATATTATAGAGTCTGGAAGACTTATATTTCTTGGTGTATTTCTCATCATTTTTCTTGGCATTCTTTTAGAATTCCGAGAATTTTACAGTTTCTTCAGGATGGTTTAGATAAAGGTTTGTCCGCAAGTTCCTTGAAAGGACAAATCTCTGCTCTTTCTGTTCTTTTTCACAGAAAGATTGCTATTCTTGCTGATATTCATTGTTTTGTACAAGCTTTGGTTCGTATAAAACCTGTCATTAAGTCAATTTCTCCTCCTTGGAGTTTGAATTTGGTTCTGGGGGCTCTTCAAGCTCCTCCGTTTGAACCTATGCATTCATTGAACATTAAATTACTTTCTTGGAAAGTTTTGTTCCTTTTGGCCATCTCTTCTGCCAGAAGAGTTTCTGAATTATCTGCTCTTTCTTGTGAGTCTCCTTTTCTGATTTTTCATCAGGATAAGGCGGTGTTGCGAACTTCTTTTGAATTTTTACCTAAAGTTGTGAATTCCAACAACATTAGTAGAGAAATTGTGGTTCCTTCATTATGTCCGAATTCTAAGGAGAAATCGTTGCATTCTTTGGATGTTGTTAGAGCTTTGAAATATTATGTTGAAGCTACTAAATCTTTCAGAAAGACTTCTAGTCTATTTGTTATCTTTTCCGGTTCTAGAAAAGGCCAGAAAGCTTCTGCCATTTCTTTGGCATCTTGGTTGAAATCTTTAATTCATCTTGCCTATGTTGAGTCGGGTAAAACTCCGCCTCAGAGAATTACAGCTCATTCTACTAGGTCAGTTTCTACTTCCTGGGCGTTTAGGAATGAAGCTTCGGTTGATCAGATTTGCAAAGCAGCAACTTGGTCCTCTTTGCATACTTTTACTAAATTCTACCATTTTTATGTATTTTCTTCTTCTGAAGCAGTTTTTGGTAGAAAAGTACTTAAGGCAGCGGTTTCAGTTTGAATCTTCTGCTTATGTTTTTCGTTAAACTTTATTTTGGGTGTGGATTATTTTCAGCAGGAATTGGCTGTCTTTATTTTATCCCTCCCTCTCTAGTGACTCTTGTGTGGAAAGATCCACATCTTGGGTAATCTTTATCCCATACGTCACTAGCTCATGGACTCTTGCTAATTACATGAAAGAAAACATAATTTATGTAAGAACTTACCTGATAAATTAATTTCTTTCATATTAGCAAGAGTCCATGAGGCCCGCCCTTTTTTTGTGGTGGTTATGATTTTGTATAAAGCACAATTATTCCAATTCCTTATTTTATATGCTTTCGCACTTTTTTATCACCCCACTTCTTGGCTATTCGTTAAACTGAATTGTGGGTGTGGTGAGGGGTGTATTTATAGGCATTTTGAGGTTTGGGAAACTTTGCCCCTCCTGGTAGGAATGTATATCCCATACGTCACTAGCTCATGGACTCTTGCTAATATGAAAGAAATGAATTTATCAGGTAAGTTCTTACATAAATTATGTTATCTCACAAGTAAAGGATGAATCCGTGGACTCGTCTTACCATAGAAGAAATCAATTTATCAGGTAAGCATAAATTTAGTTTTTCTGCAAACCCATCATGACTGTCGCTAACCGCTCCTGAGCAATCAGTGTTGACGAGTTTCACTGCTTGCTGCTACACATTCAAGTCCATGTCAGAAGCGCTGCTGCAAGACTGTCACACTTGAGAGGCTGTGCCTGTTCCACAGCATGGATCCTGGAGGGTAAGGCCGTTTTTTATATATACACTTTAAAACCCTATACAGGGTCACAGTGTGGCTCTTTTATACCTTGATAGGATCAAAGGCTAATTCCGTCAGGGGGATTATTTGAACACTTTGGGGCTTTATATCTGCTGAATGTGAGAGTTTTTTTAGGCTCATAGACTGTGTGTTTTTTGGCTTGGAAAAAACAGGTTTCTCTTTCGTTTGTGCAGCTCATAATAGCTTGGCGCCCTTTTTCTTAGCAGGGGAAGTCCTGTCTTACATACCACGTGACCGGGTGCGGTCTCTTTCATTTCCTAAGATCCTGCTGCAGACATCACTCCTGAGGAGAGCATTTTCACTGTTAGTTGTCTGGGTCTAGGAGGTGGTGAGTGCCCCAGCCATTGGGAGTATTAAGGTGCCGTTTATTAAACTAAATTTTTTTCTTTTTGCTTGTCCTTCTGTGGGTATATACAAAGCTATGGAGGACTCTGATACTACATTAGAAGGTTCCGCTCCTTCTGTACTGATTAATTCCTGTTTATATTGTGAGGAGACTGTGGTTTGCCCTCCTGCTCAATTTTGTTCCATTTGCCTAAACACTGTTCTAAAGTCTAAGAAGGGAGACAAGCCTGCTTATTCTCATAGCTACTTCTCAGGAATCTGGGCCCCAAGAAATTACTACCCTTTCTACATTACCCTCTCCACATGCAGTTCCCCGCGGCTCAACTAATCCTCCATCTGGAGGGGGCCTTTTTCCAGCGGACTTTACCGCGCAGTTACAATCGGCGGTGTCTGCGGCCTTGAGTGCCTTACCTCGCTCTAACAAACACAAGAGAAAGGTTAAACATAGTTCTCCTGACCTAGAGTCATCTAGATATTTGTCGGATTTTGCTACTATATCCAAGCTATCCCAGGATTAGTTAACCTCTGTAGCTTCAGAGGGTGAACTTTCTGAGTCGGAGATTTCAGTTACTAAACCTGCTTCAGCGGAGGAACCCTCTTTTAGATTTAAAATTGAGCATCTGTGTTTTTTATTAAAGGAGGTTGTGTCTGCATTAGAGGTTCCAGAGGCTACACTCTCTGAGGAGCCTAAGATTCCTAAATTAGACAGGGTTTATGAAGAGGAAGGTTCCTCTGGACGCAAGCCTTTCCGGCTGGGGAGCCGTTTGTGGTGCGAAGAAGGAACAAGGTCTGTGGACTCGGGAGGAGTCCTCCCTTACGATCAATATTTTGGAACTCCGGCAATCTTCAATGCCTTGAAGGCTTGGCCCCTTCTAGGTTCGTCCCAGTTTATCAGATTCCAATCAGACAATATAATCTCGGTTGCCTGTATCCTGGCATAAGGTTAAGGTTGTTAGAATTTTAGCTTTCCTCCAGGATGGATTGGAGAGGATGGATTGGAGAAGGGTTTATCTGCTAGTTCCCTGAAGGGTCAGATATCGGCCCTGTTGGTGTTTCTGCACAAAAGATTGGCTGAGCTTCCGGATCTGCAGTCCTTTGTTAAGGCTCTGGCTAGGATCAGACCTGTGTTTAGATCTGGGGCTCCGCCTTGGAGCCTCAGTCTTGTTCTTAGTGTTTTGCAGCAGGCTCCGTTTTAGCCTATGCATACTGTTGACATTAAATTGTTATCTTGAAAGGTTCTTTTTTTGTTGGCTATTGTCTCTGCGCGCAGAGTTTCTGGTTTTACGCACTAAGCTAGGGTCCCTCCCTAAGGTGGTGTTGAATCGTAACATTAATCAAGAAATTGTTGTTACTTCCTTTTGTCGTGTCCTAATCCTTCTTCAGTGAAGGAACGTTTGCTTCACAATCTAGATGTGGTTCGTGCCTTGAAGTTCTATCTTCAGGCTACTAAGGAATTCAGACAATCTTCCTCTTTGTTTGTCATCTATTCGGGGAAGCGTAAGGGGCAGAAGGCTACTACAACTTCTCTATCTTTCTGGTTGAGGAGTGTCATCCGCTTAGCTTATGAGACAGCAGGATGACGGCCTCCTGAGAGGATAACTGCTCATTCCACTAGAGCAGTGGCTTCCTCTTGGGCTTTTAAGAACAAAGCCTCAATGGATCAGATTTGTAAGGCGGCTACCCGTCGTCCTTATATACTTTTTCTAAATTTTACAAGTTTGATGTGTTCAGCTGAAGCAGATTTTGGGAGAAAAGTTTTGCAGGCTGTGGTGCCCTCAGAAAAGGGCCCGCCTCTTTTTTCTGTTCTCTCCCGTTATTCATTCAGTGTCCTCTGGAGCTTGGGTATAATATTCCCAACAGTAAGGAATGAAGTTGTTGACTCTCCCTGCCTTATGGAAGAAAAACATAATTTATGCTTACCAGATAAATTCCTTTCCTTCCTGGCAGGGAGAGTCCACAACCCCGCCCGTAATTTATTTTTTCGATGGGCGCCCCCCAATTTTATATTTCTTTTGGCACCTTTTATACCCTGATGTTTCTCCTACTTTTCCTTGTTCCCTCGGCAGAATGGCTCGGGGATAGGGGAAGTGGGAGGGATATTTAAGCCTTTGGCTGGGTAGTCTTTGCCTCCTCCTGGTGGCCAGGTGTTGTATTTCCCAACAGTAAGGAATCAAGTCGTGGACTCTCCCTGCCAGGAGGGAAAGGAATTTATCTGGTAAGCATAAATTATAGTTTTCCATGCTTAACTAGCCTCAACTCAAATAAAACATATTTTGCTAATACATTTAAAACCTATGTTGCATCAAGGTATTAAAGGGACAGTCAACACCAGAATGTTGTTGTTTAAAAAAAGATAATCCCTTTATTACCCATTCCCTAGTTTTGCATAACCAACACACCTATAATAATACATGTTTTACCTCTGTGATTACCTTGTCTAAGCTTCTGCTGACTGCCCCCTTATTTCAGTTCTTTTGACAGACTTGCATTTTAGCCAATCAGTGCTCACTCCTAGGTCACTTCACGTGCATAAGCTCAATGGTATCTATATGAAACACATGAACTAATGCTCTCTGGTGGTCAAAATGCATTCAGATTAGAGGCAGTCTTCAAGGTCTAAGAAATTGGCATATGAACCTCCTAGGTTTAGCTTTCAACTAAGAATAAGAAGAGAACAACTCAAAATTGTTGATACAAGTAAATTGGGAAGTTGTTTAAAATTACATGCCCTATTTAAATCATGAAAGTTTTTTTAGCGGAGTCTGTTCCATGTGTTCCAATTCTGTTTTTATTTTGTATATTCTATTGAACAATAATCCCCCTACTACTTTTGTAACAAACGTTCAGTATATAAACAGGTGAGCTATAGTTTATTTACACAGCTGCATGGCTTAGAATGTATAGGGAATTGGCAGCGCTTGCATAAAGAACAGACATTTATCTTATCGCTCTAAATTTCTATGTACATACAAATTCTTTCTTATGTTATCCCTTGCTTTATACTCAAAGATCAGTTTATAGGGCCTGATCAAAAATCATGGACATAGGCCGAAATCATGCAAAATCTTTTGGGGATTTTTGAGCATTATATTGTAATGTAGATGTCTCTACTTCACATCCAGGACCCTGGATATCTAGATAAACAGCTATCAGGGTAATTTTTTTCTGTCTAGCATTCTTTGAGGGACCTCATGGTACTACTGAGACTTCTTAGATCTTCTCGCCAGAACAGAGAACTTTAGATCATTAGGCCCTTAGAGAGCAATGAGCATTTTAGTACATCTCTTACCCCCAACTGGGAGCGGGATTTCTTTTAAATGTTCTTGTTTAAATAGCTTTTCTAGAACCAGTATTTAAAGGGCCACTGAAGTCAAAGTTTAAAGTGAATGTAAATTTTGATGATAAAGTGCCTGGTTTTTAAAAATTCGATTAAAAACAGGGGCACTTTAATTCATCAAATTTTACATTTCACTCGTGTTGTGAAAAAATACTTACCTTTTAAACTTGACAGCAGCTCCAGCTTCTCCTGGTCGTCGCAAGCCATTTCTGACCTCAGAAATGATGGATCGGTCATCCTCCAATCACAGCTTTCCCCTCGGGGGAATCAGTGTCTGATTCAACGCCGTGATTGGAGGAAGCCAGATTCCTCATTTTAGACCCAGGAAGAGGCTTTGCGTCGGGCGGTGGAAGCTGGAGCGGCTATCAAGATTAAAAGGTAAGTTTTTTTTTTTCACAACATGACTGAAATGTAAATTTTTATGAATTAAAGTGCCACTGTTTTTAATCTAATTTTCAACAACCGGGCATCAAAATTTACATTTGCTTTAATGATTCAGATAGTGGATGCAGTTTAAACTATTTTCCAATATATTTCCATTATCAAATCCTGCACATTCTTTGTATATGAAAACATTCTGAGGCTCCAGCTCCTACTGAGCATGTGCAAAAAGACGCAGTATATGCATATATGCATTTTGTGATTGGCTGATGGCTATCACATGACACAGGGGGAGGAGAAATTGGATTAACTTTGAAAGTTGCCAGAAAATATTCTATTGCTTATTTCAAATTCAAAATAAGTGTATTATATGTTGGAATACAACTGGCTATTTCAAATGACAAAAGTAAAGTTTCTGTTTGTAATACTTTAAAGGGACAGAAAGGTCCAAACTGAAATATGCATTTCAGTTTTCTCCAACATTGGTGTGTCCGGTCCACGGCGTCATCCATTACTTGTGGGATATTCTCCTCCCCTACAGGGAATGGCAAGGAGAGCACACAGCAAGAGCTGTCCATATAGTCCCCCTCTGGCTCTGCCCCTCCAGTCATTCTCCTTGCCGCTCTGAACAAGTAGCATCTCCACGGGGATGGTGAGGAGTTTGTGGTGTTAGTTGTAGTTTTTTATTCTTCTATCAAGAGTTTGTTATTTTAAAATAGTGCTGGTATGTACTATTTACTCTGAAACAGAAAGAGATGAAGAGTTCTGTTTAAAAGAGGAGTATGATTTTAGCAGCAGTAACTAAAATCAATTGCTGTTCCTACACAGGACTGTTGAGCTGAGAGAACTTCAGTTGGGGGGAACAGTTTGCAGACTTTTCTGCTCAAGGTATGACTAGCCATTTTTCTAACAAGACTGTGTAATGCTGGAAGGCTGTCATTTTTCGCTCATGGGGATCGGTAAGCCATTTTCTTAGACTCAAACAGAATAAAGGGCTTAGTATGGGCTATAAACTGGTAGACACCTTTAGGGGCTAAATCGATTGCTTTATTTAAGTATTATATGCAGTTTGAAGTGAATTTCACACTTTTTTAATATTGGGGAACGTTTTTAGCACCAGGCACTTGTTAAGACACCTTCCCAGTCAGGAAGGGCCTTTCTCTGTAGTATGCATAGCCTCATTTTCGCGCCATTATTGCGCAGTTACTTTTGAGTTCAGTACATGCAGCTGCATGTGTGAGGGTCTGGTATCCACTGAAAACGTTCCTAGAAGGCTTCAATTGGTATCGTATACCCCCCTGGGATTGGTGAAGTCGCAACAAAGGCTGTGGCTGGGACTGTAGGGGGGTTAAAATTGCAAACGGCTCCGGTTTCCACATTTTAAGGGTTAACAGCTTGAAAATTGGGGTGCAATACTTTGAATGCATTAAGACACTGTGGTGATAATTTGGTAAAGATTGGATAATTCCTTCATAGTTTTTCACATATTCAGTAATAAAGTGTGCCCTGTTTAACATTTAAAGAGACAGTAACGGTTTTGTATTAAAACGGTTTTTGTGCTTTATTAACCAGTTTAAGCCTGTTTAACATGTCTGTACGTTCAGATAGATCATGTTCTGTATGTATGGAAGCCAATGTGGTTCCCCCTTTAAATATATGTGATAATTGTGCCATAGCGTCCAAACAAAGTAAGGACAGTACTGTCACAAATAGTAAAGTTGCCCAAGATGATTCCTCAGATGAAGGAAGTAGACATAGTTCTACATCATCTCCTTCTGTGTCTATACCAGTTATGCCTGCGCAGGCGACCCCTAGTACTTCTAGCGCGCCAATGCTTGTTACTATGCAACAATTGACGGCAGTAATGGATAACTCCATAGCTAATATTTTATCCAAAATGCCAGCATTTCAGAGAAAGCGCGATTGCTCTATTTTAAACACTGTAGAGCAGGAGGGCGCTGATGATAATTTTTCTGTCATACCCTCACACCAATCTGAAGTGGCAGTGAGGGAGGGTTTGTCAGATGGGGAAATTTCTGATACAGGAAGAATTTCTCAGCAGGCAGAACCTGATGTTGCGACATTTTAAATTTAAATTAGAGCATCTCCGCGCATTACTTAAGGAGGTGCTATCTACTCTGGATGATTGTGACAATCTGGTCATCCCAGAAAAATTGTGCAAGATGGACAAGTTCCTTGAGGTCCCGGTGCACCCTGATGCTTTTCCGATACCTAAACGGGTGGAGGACATAGTGAATAAGGAGTGGGAGAAGCCAGGCATTCCTTTTGTCCCTCCTCCTATATTTAAGAAATTGTTCCCTATGGTCGACCCCAGGAAGGACTTATGGCAAACAGTCCCTAAGGTCGAGGGGGCGGTTTCTACACTAGCCAAGCGCACGACCATTCCTATTGAGGACAATTGTGCTTTCAAAGATCCTATGGATCTCCTCCTTCAGCCTATTTCGTGCATTATTCCTGTCACTACAGCGGCGTGGTTCTGGTTCGAGGAACTGGAAAAGTCGCTCAGTAGGGAGACTCCATATGAGGAAGTCATGGACAGAATTCACGCACTTAAGTTCCTTTATTTTAGACGCCGCTTTGCAGTTAGCGAGGTTATCGGCGAAGAATTCAGGGTTTGCAATTGTGGCGCGAAGAGCGCTCTGGCTAAAGTCTTGGTCGGCGGATGTATCTTCCAAGACAAAATTGCTTAATATCCCTTTCAAAGGTAAGACCCTTTTTGGGCCAGAATTGAAAGAGATTATTTCAGACATCACTGGGGGAAAGGGCCATGCCCTCCCACAAGATAGACCTTTCAAGGCTAAGAATAAGTCCAATTTTCGTTCTTTTCGCAATTTCAGGAACGGGCCGGCTTCCAACTCTGCAGCCTCTAGACAAGAGGGTAACGCTTCCCAGACTAAACCAGCTTGGAAACCAATGCAAGGCTGGATCAAGGGTAAACAGGCCAAGAAGCCTGCTGCTGCTACCAAAACAGCATGAAGGGGTAGCCCCCGATCCGGGACCGGATCTAGTAGGGGGCAGACTCTCTCTCTTTGCTCAGACTTGGGCAAGAGATGTTCAGGATCCCTGGACACTAGAAATAGTTTCTCAGGGTTATCTTCTAGAATTCAAGGAACTACCCCCAAGGGGAAGGTTCCACATGTCCCACTTATCTTCAAACCAAATAAGGAGACAGGCATTCTTACATTGTGTAGAAGACCTGTTAAAGATGGGAGTCATACACCCAGTTCCAACTGTGGAACAAGGTCAGGGATTTTACTCAAATCTGTTTGTAGTTCCCAAAAAAAGAGGGAACTTTCAGACCAATTCTGGATTTAAAAATTCTAAACAAATTTCTCAGAGTTCCATCGTTCAAAATGGAAACCATTCGAACAATTTTACCTTCAATCCAGGAGGGTCAATTTATGACTACCGTGGATTTAAAGAATGCGTATCTACATATTCCTATCCACAAAGATCTTCATCAGTTCCTAAGGTTCGCCTTTCTGGACAAGCATTACCAGTTCGTGGCTCTCCCATTCGGGCTAGCCACTGCTCCAAGAATTTTCACAAAGGTTCTCTGGTCCCTTCTAGCGGTTCTAAGACCAAGGGGTATTGCAGTGGCACCTTATCTGGACGACATTCTAATCCAAGCGTCGTCTCTTTCCAAAGCAAAGGCTCATACAGACATTGTTCTAGCCTTTCTCAGATCTCACGGGTGGAAGGTGAACGTAGAAAAGAGTTCCCTGTCTCCGTCAACAAGAGTTCCCTTTTTGGGAACAATAATAGATTCTTTAGAAATGAAGATCTTCCTGACAGAAGTCAGAAAGTCAAAGCTTCTAAACGCTTGTCAAGTTCTTCACTCTATTCTGCAGTCTTCCATAGCTCAGTGCATGGAAGTAGTAGGGTTGATGGTTGCAGCAATGGACATAGTTCCTTTTGCTCGAATTCATCTAAGACCATTACAACTGTGCATGCTCAAGCAGTGGAATGGAGACTATACAGACTTGTCTCCAATGATTCAAGTAGACCAGATGACCAGAGACTCACTCAGTTGGTGGTTGACCCAGGATCACCTGTCCCAGGGAATGAGTTTCCGCTGACCAGAGTGGGTCATTGTCACGACAGACGCCAGTCTATTAGGCTGGGGCGCGGTCTGGGATTCCCTGAAAGCTCAGGGTCTATGGTCTCGGGAAGAGTCTCTTCTCCCGATAAACATCCTGGAACTGAGAGCGATATTCAATGCTCTCCAGGCTTGGCCTCAACTAGCGAAGGCCGGATTCATATAGACAACATGACGACTGTAGCTTACATCAACCATCAGAGGGGAGCAAGGAGTTCCTTGGCGATGAGAGAGGTGTCCAAAATCATCAAATGGGCGGAGGATCACTCCTGCCACCTATCTGCAATCCACATCCCAGGAGTAGACAACTGGGAGGCGGATTATCTGAGTCGTCAGACTTTCCATCCGGAGGAGTGGGAACTTCACCCGGAGGTGTTTGCCCAGTTGACTCAATTATGGGGCATTCCAGACATGGATCTGATGGCGTCTCGTCAGTACTTCAAGGTTCCTTGCTAAGGGGCCAGATCCAGGGATCCCAAGGCGACTCTAGTGGATGCATTAGTGGCGCCTTGGTTGTTCAACCTAGCTTATGCGTTTCCAACGTTCCCTCTCCTTCCTAGGCTTGTAGCCAGGATCAAACAGGAGAAGGCCTCGGTGATTCTGATAGCTCCTGCATGGCCGCGCAGGACTTGGTATGCAGACCTGGTGAATATGTCATCGGCTTCACCATGGAAGCTACCTTTGAGACAGGATCTTCTAGTACAAGGTCCATTCGAACATCCAAATCTAGTTTCTCTGCAGCTGACTGCTTGGAAATTGAACGCTTGATTTTATCCAAGCGTGGGTTTTCAAATTCAGTGATAGATACTCTGGTACAAGCCAGAAAACCTGTGACTAGAAAGATTTACCATAAAATATGGAAAAAATATATCTGTTGGTGTGAATCCAAGGGATTCTCCTGGAGTAAGATTAAAATTCCTAAGATTTCTGCTTTACACAAACGACTGGCGGCTGTGCCAGAGATACAAGCTTTTTTACAGGCTTTGGTCAGAATCAAGCCTGTTTACAGACCCATGACTCCTCCTTGGAGTCTAAATTTAGTTCCTTCAGTTCTTCAAGGGGTTCCATTTGAACCTTTACATTCCATAGATACCAAATTACTTTTCTTGGAAAGTTCTGTTTTGGTTGTTATTTCTTCTGCTAGAAGAGTTTCTGAATTATCTGCTTTGCAGTGTGATCCACCCTATCTGGTGTTCCATTCAGATAAGGTTGTTTTGCGTACTAAGCCTGGTTTTCCTCCGAAAGTTGTTTCCAACAAGAATGTTAACCAGCAAATACTTGTTTCTTCTCTGTGTCCGAATCCAGTTTCAAAGAAGGAACGTTTGTTACACAATTTAGATGTAGTTCGTGCTTTAAAGTCCTATTTAGAAGCCACAAAGGATTTTAGACAAACCTCATCTTTGTTTGTTGTTTACTCTAGTAAGAGGAGAGGGCAAAAAGCTACTGCTACCTCTCTTCTTTCGAGAAAAGTATTATCAGATTGACTTATGAGACTGCCGGACGGCAGTCTCCTGAACGAATCACAGCTCACTCTACTAGGGCTGTGGCTTCCCATAAGCCTTCAAGAACGAGGCTTCTGTTGATCAGATATGTAAGGCAGAGACTTGGTCTTCTCTGCACACTTTTGCCAGATTCTACAAATTTGATACTTATGCTTCTTCGGAGGCTATTTTTGGGAGAAAGGTTTTGCAAGCCGTGGTGCCTTCTGTTTAGGTAACCTGATTTGCTCCCTCCCTTCATCCGTGTCCTAAAGCTTTGGTATTGGTTCCCACAAGTAATGGATGACGCTGTGGACCGGACACAACAATGTTGGAGAAAACAGAATTTATGCTTACCTGATAAATTACTTTCTCCAACGGTGTGTCCGGTCCACGGCCTGCCCTGGTTTTTTAATCAGGTTTGAAAAATTTTCTTTCTCTATACACTACAGTCACCACGGCACCCTATGGTTTCTCCTTTTTCTCCTAACCGTCGGTCCAATGACTGGGGGGGCGGAGCCAGAGGGGGACTATATGGACAGCTCTTGCTGTGTGCTCTCCTTGCCATTCCCTGTAGGGGAGGAGAATATCCCACAAGTAATGGATGACGCCGTGGACCGGACACACCGTTGGAGAAAGTAATTTATCAGGTAAGCATAAATTCTGTTTTTTCTTTTCTGTTTTTTTTTTTAGCAAAAAAAATAAAAAAATAAATGCAGATCATACAGATCAGTATTTAACCTATATTTTGTATCTATAATTATACCACTATCTGGTCTTTACATTGTAATCCACACAATAATTGAAAAAAATGTACAGTCAAAACACATAAGAATTTACCTAGTGGAATAACACAACCAAGATCTTAAAACCTTATACTAATGAATCGCTAGACTTCATATTGCCCCTGAATGGGTACCATTTCCGTTTTTTATTTTTTGGAGCTCCCTCCCCTTCCCCTCTCTCAACCACCCACTTCCCTATTTAATTATTGAAAAACAAGATAGATTTTTCCTAGTCCAGTAACAATAATAGTAATCTATGTATATAGGAAAGGGAGGAAAAGAAAAAAAATGGGGGAGAAAAAAAAAAGAGAAACAAATGATGGGCAGGGTAACATAGTATAGGATTGCATTTTAGTTTTAAGTAGAAATATTTTTTTAATACACATTCATAAGCAAAAAAAAAGCTTCTGATAAGTGTATTACTTTTTCAGCTGCATACGCACATATGCTACATGAGACTAGAGCATCAGGATTAAAACACATGCTTGCTCAGATTGCTGGTGGTGATGTGTTTTTCGACGGTGAAGAAGGTGCCGCCCTGTTTGAATGCTGTTGCATGGGCACTCACAGCATATATGCTTATGCCACTAAAAAACATTAATAACTTTTATTAGAAGCATTTTTAGTGGAAGTATGTTGCAAAACTGCTTCTATTTCCATTTTGAGTTTTCTATCTCTTTAATACACTCCAGAAGGTAAAATGGATTATTGGGAAAGCATTAAGAGAGAACAAAATCAGAGCATGCTTTCCTTTTTAACTCTACAAATTAAAAATATATTTTTCATATTGCAATTTAAGTTTGTAACAAAATGTTGTAATTCTGTATACTTCTACAAATGCGTAATGTAATCAGTAAATCGTGTATGTTAGTGTTATATTAGCACGGGTAACAAACATCAGAGAATAGTGTATTATGTGGGGTTTTTTACATTTTAGAGCTGTGATTTTTTTCATATGATATTGAGAGAGTCCATGAGCCTTGTCATGTGGGATTGAATTCTTTCTACTAGGGGGGGGCAAAGAACACCAACATTAGCTTTTAAGCCCTCCCACCTCCCTGTACTGCTCAGTTTTGTTCTTTTGCCTCACAGGAGGAAGATTAGAGGTGTTTAGATTTTTACGTTTGACAGTGGTTCTCATACCTATGTGAGACCCATTACCCCTTGTTTGTTGACTCCTAAGATAGGGAAAGTCCACGGCTTCATTTTTTACTGTTGGGATATACAACACCTGGCCACCAGGAGGAGGCAAAGACACCCCAGCCAAAGGCTTACATTTCCCACCCACTTCCTCATTACCCCAGCGATTCTTTGCCTTTCGTCACGTTAGGAGGTGGCAGAGAAGAGTCAGAAGATTTGGAGAGTCCTGAAAAAGGGTATCTGCCCTTCGAGATAGGACTGGAGTTTTAAGTAGTCATGTCAACCTCTCATTGAGAGTAATGATGAAAGTTAGAGTCTGGAGACGCAGGGAAAGTTTTTTTGCGAAACCATCCAGACTACTGCTAACAGCTCCTAAGTAACCAGTGTTTGAGTTTCACTGCCTGCTTTCTCTCACTCAAGTCCATGTCAGCAGCGCTGCTATAAGACTGTCACACTTGAGAGGCTTTGTTCTGTTCCAAAGCATGGATCCTGGAGGTAAGATTGTTTAAATTTTTACACATAAAATGCTGTAACAGGGTCACAGTGTGGTTCCTTTAAAGTTTATAACTTAGGATAGGATCCAGGGTTAATATCCTCTGAAAGGGGTTTATTGAACAGTTAGGGTTAATTAATCAGTGTATTAATTATTTACATGCTGCTTTGTGTGATTTTTTTTTCCTGGGCTGATAGACTCTGTGTTTTTGGCTGGGACAAACAGGATTCACTTTCGTTTTTGAAAGTGCTGCACAGCTTCGGTTACTTGCTGTACTTGGAATAACAGGGGAAATACTGTCTTTCACTCCATGTGACCGGGTGTGGTCTATGTTAGTTTCCTCTATTTCGGCTGAGACTTGAACCTGAGGAGAGTTTTTCCTCTGTTAACTGTCTGGGTCTAGGAGGTGGTGATTGCCCCAGCCATTGGGAGTATAAAGGCGCAGTTTTATATAATAAAAAAAGTTTTTATTTGTGTCCTCTGTGGGCATAACATGAGCTATGGAGGACTCTGACATGTTAGAAGGTACTCCTCCTTCTGTACTAAATCATGCCTGTTTATATTTTGAGGAGGCCGTGGTTTTCACACCAACTCAATTATGTTCCACATGCCTTAACACCGTTATAAAGTCTAAGAAGGGAGACAAGCCTGCTAAGGCTCTTAGTCCCTTTGAGCCGTCTACCTCTCAGGACTCGGCATCCCGTGAGATTGCTACCTTTGCTACATTATTCACTCCACATGCAGTTCCCCGTAGCACATCTAATCCTCCATCCGGAGGAGGCCTTTTTCCTGCAGACTTTGCCGCGCAGTTAAAAAACGGCGGTGTCTGCAGCCCTCGGTGCATTACCTCGCTCTAGCAAACTCAAGAGAAAGGTTAAACATAGCTCTCCTGACCCGGAGTCATCTAAATATTTATCAGATTTAGCTATTATGTCCTAGTTATCCGATGATGAGTTAAACTCTGTAGCTTCAGAGAGTGAACTTTCTGGGTTGGAGTCCTTAGCGTCTAAGCCTCCTGCTGCGGAGGAACCGTCCTTTAGATTTAAAATTGAGCACTTGTGTTTTTTATTGAAGGAGGCTCGGTCTACTTTAAAGGTTCCAGAGGTCGCGCTGCATGAAGAACCTATGATACCTAAATTAGAGTTTACGAATACAGGAAAGTTCCTTTGACTTTTCCTGTGCCAGTTAAGATGGCGAACATTATTAAGAACGAATGGGAAAGAATAGGTTCTTCCTTTTCCCCCTCGTCTACTTTTAAAAAGTTGTTCCCGGTCCTGGACTCTCAACTGGATTTGTGGGGCTCCGTTCCTTAGGTGGATGGTGCTATCTCTACACTTGCTAAACATACTACTATACCTCTTGAGGATAGTTCTTCGTTCAGAGAGCCGATGGATAAGAAAATGGAAACCTTTCTGAGAAAGATGTTTCAACATACAGGATTTTTTTTTCAACCGGCCGCTGCAGTTGCCGCGGTTCCCGGAGCGGCTACCTACTGGTGCGACTTTGTCGGAACTCATTGAGGTGGAGTCTCCCCTCAAGGATGTTCAAGTCAGAATTAAAGCTCTGAGAATTGCTCATTCTTTTATCTGTGATGCGAACATGCAAATTATTCGCCTAAATGCAAAGGCCTCTGGCTTTGCGGTCCTTGCCCGCCCGGCACTCTGGTTGAAGTCTTGGTCTGCGGATATGACTTCTAAGTCCAGACTCCTTTCTCTTCCCTTCAAGGGAAAGATTTTATTTGGTCTAGGCGTGGACTCCATTATTTCTACGGTTACTGGAGGCAAGGGTGCCTTCCTACCGCAAGATAAGAAGAACAAGTCTAAGCGACGACAATTTTCTAATTTTTGTTCTGACAACTCCCAACGACAACAATCCTCCTCCAAGCCCGAGCAACCCAAGAGTTCTTGGAAGCTGGCTCAGTCCTGGAATGAATCCAAACAGAATAAGAAGCTTGCTGAAAACAAATCGTCTTGAAGGGGCAGCCCCGGGACGGATCATGTAGGGGGCAGACTGTCTCTTTTTTCAGACGCCTGGTTCAAGGACGTACAGGATCCGTGATTCCTGGAGGTGGTATCTCAGGGATACAAGATAGGCTTCAAATCTCATCCGCCAAGGGGCAGATTCCTTCTCTTGAATTTGTCTACCAGACCAGAAAAGAGGGATGCCTTTCTAGGGTGCGTTCGGGATCTATCCTCCTTAGGAGTTGTTGTCCTGGCGCCTATCGAAGAAAGAGATTTGGGGTTTTATTCAAACCTTTTCGCGGTCCCAAAGGAGGAGGGAACTTTCCGCCCAATTCTGGACCTAAAGTGCTTAAAACAAATTTCTCAGTGTCCCTTCCTTCAAAATGGAGACGATAAGGTCCATCCTTCCTTTAATTCAGGAAGGCCAGTTTATCACAACTATAGATCTGAAGGACGCTTACCTTCATGTTCCAATCCACAGTGAACACTTTCAGTTCCTGAGATTTGCATTCCTGGACCAGCACTTCCAGTTCATTGGCCTTCCGTTTGGCCTAGCTACTGCTACTTCTTATTCCAAGTACCAGGGTGGAATTCATGGATACTATAATAGACTCCATATCCATGAGGATATTTATAACAGACTAGAGACGTTGCAAGCTAACTTCGGCATATCTTGCCCTCTGGACCTCCTTGAGTCCCTCTGCGGCCCAGTGTATGGAGGTGATTGGTCTCATGGTGTCCTGCATGGACATTATTCCTTTTGCCAGGTTCTGTCTCAGACTTTTGCAACTGTGCATGCTGAGGCAGTGGAATAGCGATCATTCAGATCTGTCCCAACAGATTGTACTAGACAGCCGGTCGAGAGAATCGCTCTCTCAGTGGCTCTGTCCAGATCAACTGTCTCGAAGGACATGCTTCTTTTGACCATACTGGGAGATTGTGACTACGGATGCAAGCCTATACAGATGGGGGAGCTGTTTGGGGTGCCAGGAAGGCACAGGGGTTGTGGACTCAGGAGGAGTCCTCCCTCTGGATCAATATTTTGGAACTACAGGCAATTTTCAAGGCCTTGAAGGCTTGGCGCCACTTCTGGGTTCGTCCCAGTTTATCAGATTCCAATCAGACTATATAACCATGGTGGCTTAAATCAGCCAATGAGGGGGGAACCAGAAGTTCCTTGGCGATGAAGGAAGTATGCAAAAGAGAAAGATTGTGGTATCTCCTAGTATTTGCTAGTGCACATAAATAGCATAACAGCTTCAAAAAGTTGGTCCCGGGACTTGCGACCAATAACCCACTCACCCCTGCAGAAACGGTGCTTGCTGAACAGGAGCCTGCTGATCCGACCACGGAGGATTGATGCGCATCACCAGGGAGTCTGTATGGCCACAGACCGATGCTTCACTCGGCGAGCAAACTACTACCTCCCAGTGCGACCTCTTATTAGGTCCTGAGATGCGGTGCACTTCTCCAAACGCGGCTTCAATACTTGGCCCAAACAAATGACGTCAGTCCGACTTAGGCGTAGCAGGCCGGGGGCGGGGTTAGCTTCACCCGGGGTTGCAACTGACTTGAATAGGGACTGTGGGATCCACAAACTGGCGTAATAAGTGGAAACAAGAAGGTAGAGGATCCCACGCAGGAATATAAAATCAAAAATATTTATTGGCACAAAATTAAAAAGCCAAACGATGGGGGCAACAACAAGTGTACAAAACAATGTGGGAGCGTGACACCAGTGGCTTACATGTTTCGGCACTCGGCCTTATCATATCCTAAGGTGTCTTAGATGTGAAATCATTTAAAAACACAATGATGCATACTGATAGGGTAAAATCTAAAAGCTAAATACATGCCCAACATAAATTGGATAAATAAGTTAAATCTGTGGTGACAAGTACATAGTCACATGGTTTGCATTTACGGTGACCACATTTAAACATGCCTTGATGTTGGAGCCAAGAGCTAGTAGGGCCCTGTATCTGTTTAAGTTGTGTAGGAGCCAAAATGGATGCAAGTGTGGGACATTTTTTGTATGAGCACCTTATGCCTTGCTGGGCTGTTTCAAGAAGTTTGTCATCGGCAGCTAAAAGGGGGAAATGTTTCTTTATGATGCTGCAGATTTTGGGAAATTGGGCACTGAAGGTAGTCACAAAGTGCACTCCTTTGAAACTATCTGTTCTGTTCGGTGATTTGTCCTTTAAAAGACAATCTCTTTCTAGTCTGTCAACTTGTTTTCTGGCTTGGTTAATGTGTGTTGGAGTATACTTTCTTTCTTTACGTCTGTCCTCTAGCATGTTAGCCTCCTGCACATAATCAGCTGCTCTGCTACAATTTCTCTTAATCCTGACAAACTGTCCTTTTGCCACTGCATATGCAGTATTTTTGGGGTTACAGCTGAATGCGTGCAGGAGGGTGTTTCCAGAAATAGGCTTACGGTAAACCTTAGTATGAATAGGTCCCTCAGAATCTCCTATTAGACATAGATCCAAATAATTAATACAAATGGGATCTGACGTGTATGTAAAACTGAGGTTGAGTGAGTTACAGTTGATCCCATCTATAAACAGTGCAATGTCAGATGAGGAACCAGACCAAATCAATAAAAGATCATCTATATATCTCTAGTAAAAACATAGAGGATCTGAAAGGATTGCTCTCTCCAAAGATGCTGTCAAGTTCCCATTTACCGAGGTACAAATTTGCGTAAGAAGGGGCATATTTAGCCCCCATAGCAGTACCGCACCTTTGGAGAAAGTAACGCCCCTCGAAAGAAAAGAAATTGTGTGTAAGTAGAAACTCCAAGATACGTAAAATGTAGGCCTGAAATTGCTAAGTATAGTCAGTAGTAGTTCTGAGAAAGTATTCCATCACCTCCATTCCTTTGCAATGGGGAATGGTGGAATACAGGGAGACCACATCTACCGTAACCCAAGTGTAATTGGAATCCCACTTAAAGTCTGCAAGGAGTTTGAGGATATGCTTAGAGTCACGCGTATATGATGGAAGAGCAAGTACTAAGGGTTGTAAGACAGCGTCGAGCCATTGGGAAAGGCGTTCCAACAGTGAGTCAATGCCATTCACTATCGGGCGACCTTTGACATCGACCAAGGACTTGTGGACCATTTTTGTCTTTAGGTCTAGCCCCTATTTGTAATTGTGTGGGGGTAGCCAATGTAGATGAAGGTGCATTTTTCAGAATACCCAATTGTGAATTAGAGATGGTATTGGTATGTGTGTTAACATCTGTGTTATCCTCTGTACCAGAGGTATAGTCATCTGAGGATCTGTCTGTTTCACTGTCTGAAAAGGTGACTTGTTTAGACTGTCTGTTTTTATGTCTTCGATTCCCTCTATGATTATTGGATCATGGTAAACTGCGTCTGTAATCGGAACGTTGTTTTTTGTTCCAGATATAGACTGAATTTTTTAGATACTCTGTCTTATCTCTGATAAATGTAACTTGTTTATTTTCCATAATAATCTGTTTACCACAGGCCAAGGATTCCTGTAGTATGTGATCAAATTTAGGGAAATCCGGATTAGAGCTGCGTGTATTTAATGAAGGAAGTATCTCAGATTCTGGAGTGGATGGAGGCCCACAGCTGTTCGCTGTCGGCGATCCACATTCCGGGTGTGGACAACTGGGAGGCAGATTTTCTCAGCAGGCAATCCTTCCATCCAGGGGAATGGTCTCTCCATCCCAAGGTGTTTGCAGAGATATGCAGCAAGTGGGGGACGCCGGAGAGAGATCTGATGGCGTCCCGTCTCAATACCAAGCTACCCAGGTACTGGTCGAGGGATCTAAAATATTAATGAACTTATTAGATGCACCAACAAGAATATTATATATCTCATACAGTGCAAATGTGGGAAACAGTATGTGGGTGAATCTACAAGGCCACTAAGAGAGCGTAATCGAGAACATATATCATCCATTGAGAATGCAGATAAAGAGAGGAATAAAGACCTCCCTGTTTCTAAACATTTTAAGATATGCAGTGGAGGAAATCTTAAACCTTTGAATTATATAGGGATAGCCAAATTTAAAGATAGGGGTAGAGGGGGAGATATTGAAAATATGCTTTTACAGTTAGAATCCAAATGGATTTTTAATTTGGATACTTTGACCCCTAGTTGTTTAAATTTAGAAATGGATTTATCATGTTTTATGAGATAAAAAACAAATATTAAATAATTCCATTGTTTTATCAGAATTGTCTCATATAAATTGCCCCATTCTTATATTTTATATATTTTTTTTAATATACTTTTTATAATATATTTTTTATACTATTTTTATACTATTTTTTAGGCTACCTTTTTAGGCTCATTTTATATTCTAAAAATATAATTAATTAATTATCACTTTATAGAAGCAGTTATATATTATTTAATAAGGGTTATGTATCATTTTAGGTATTTTATAGGATATGTACATATGAGCAATTGTGTTCTAACATTTTTTAAATATCGATATCATTCTGTGATGATATATAGTTCAGAGAAATGTTATAATTATTATTAGATGTTATAAGTTGTATGGTGTTATATAGGCATTTTATGTGTGATGTCATATTAAAATAACTGGTACACAAGGATATAATACAGCCCAAAATTTCTGCACTTATACTGAAAAAAGACTGCAAAGTAATTGACAATGCACAAAAGAATATGGCAATAAGTCAAGGCATCTTCCTCTTTAAGAAAGAGCTCCGTTTAATGTATTTAAGGAGCAACATTGCAATGAGAAGACAGGCTTGACAAAGGCGCCGTAGTGAGCTGAAATGCGTTGCCAAAATCTTCTTCATTTTGCCTGAGAGGGGACACCATACTCCAGGATACACGGAGGAATAACAGCTGAAGGTGGATCTAGAGGCGTACAGGGAAGAGGAGCTTGCTGGCTTTCTTCTGTGCACAGTTTCAAGGATCCCAGAACTGACTGCAGCTATTTTCTCCTTGGTTGAAAAACCATTTTATACAACAGATGTTTACAGATACCCGGAGCTCCTGAGTCTTGTGATATATATCAGGTACCTAGACTTTTTCATCATATCGTGCCGAACATCACACTTGTTAAATTTGCTAAACTTTCTCCCTCAGCACTTGAGAATTAACTGAATATCTCTGAATTAACGGAGTATCTCTGGATAATCAAACTGTAATATATACGGCTGTTGGATATATTCTCTTTTTTATTAACTGAACATACAACTGGCAATACTATTAGAAATATTCATATTGCCTTATTTAAAATTCCTTGTGCTTTGTTGTTGTTGTTGTTGTTATTATATATGCTTTATTATTATTATTATTATTATTATTATTATTATTATATATATATATATATATATGTATATATATAATATTAAAAGGAGAAAACACTTAGAAATACCCTTAATCCAGCCCTACTCAAGTATCACAAATCTATTGATTCCCACAAGTGAGAAGCATATACCAGGAACGCATTGCAGACAAGACTGGTTTGCACAAACACCATTTATTAAATGTAAAGCACTTTAGGATTAATTATTCTCCAAAATATGGTGCCTAACATTAACATATCAAAGAATGACACAAAAAAGATACAATGCAGTTACGTGGCAACTATGTTTCTGTTAAAGTCCATATAATATGGTGAAGCCGGCTTCAAATTCAGTTTCTTCGCATGCAAATCATTCAACAAATGTACTTAAGCAGATGAAAAGAGCATTATTAATGGTTATGCTTAATGCTTGAAGCAAAGCTGTTAGTAGCTGTTACACACTCGCTCACTGCATCAGATGAAATCAGCAAAGTGATAAATTAGCCCGGCATTCTTGTACAAATGAAAAACAGAGAACATAGTCAATTGTGGTAGAGCGGTACTTCCCCTAGCTTTACACAGTAATTTTTAGGCTGTCCACCTCAATGCTTACATGACAGGTTACCATCCGCTTCCTCCGTGGCAGGGATTCGTATTATACGTTACCCTGTTTATCCGGATAGACTAGCGGTTCTGTCTCAAGGTATGAAACAAACTAAAACCAGTGGTATTGCCAGACATTTTCTGGAAGCACATAACAGTGAGGTTAGAGATCTTTACTTCATGGGAGTAGAAAAGGTGAGCGTTAGTGTAAGAGGAGGTGATTGGGACACAGCTCTCCTCCAACAGGAATGTAAATGGATATTTAATTTAGATACGGTACAACCCAATTGCCCTCTTATTACTACTCCCATGGTGAAATTTTGATTGTATTATTCTATGATCTTATTTGGAACTTTGTAGTTATTGGAAAAATATACTACTTTTCGCCCCTTTTTTTAAAAAATAATCTTGGGGGAATTTTAGTCCCTGTAATTCTTTGGAGACTATAATAAATTTTGATGCTCCCTTGTTGGAATATTAATTTTTGTATGATAATATAGTATAATGACAAAAATATATTGTAGTCATAAAAATGTCTTTCAGCCGAATTAATTTATTTAATATTAAACCAGCCATATATGCACAACTATAGTGTTTAACAATGTTTAGATTTAAGAAAATAGTGACACTGAAAGAGTTAATGAATTCACCCGGCATCAGATAAATTGGTCAGTAGGATTGAACCAGAATCGCATGCCTGACGAAGCCCGAGTGATTGGTAACGGGTGAAACACGTGTTGCTGTTTTGATCACGCCCACAGGAGCTCCGTGAGCATGGCGTTGTGTTTGGCGTGGTATCGTAGCGGTTTACCCCCGAGAAGCAAGATATACCCTGGCCCTGGATGCTAGGAGGGACTGTACATCAAGCCTGTTAATCCACCTACTGGAATGGACTTCATACCTTGAGACGGAACCACTAGTCTATCCGGATAAACAGGGTAACGTATAATACGAATCCCTGCCACGGAGGAAGCGGATGGTAACCTGTCATGTAAGCATTGAGGTGGACAGCCTAAAAATTACCGTGTAAAGCTAGGGGAAGTACCGCTCTACCACAATTGACTATGTTCTCTGTTTTTCATTTGTACAAGAATGCCGGGCTAATTTATCACTTTGCTGATTTCATCTGATGCAGTGAGCGAGTGTGTAACAGCTACTAACAGCTTTGCTTCAAGCATTAAGCATAACCATTAATAATGCTCTTTTCATCTGCTTAAGTACATGGAATGGACTTTAACAGAAACATAGTTGCCACGTAATTGCATTGTATCTTTTTTGTGTCATTCTTTGATATGTTAATGTTAGGCACCATATTTTGGAGAATAATTAATCCTAAGGTGCTTTACATTTAATAAATGGTGTTTGTGCAAACCAGTCTTGTCTCCTTTTAATATTATAGTTCCTTTATTACCACCTTGCACCAGATTTGCAACCGGTATTTTTTGCATCTGTTACTCATATCTTTGATTCCCAAGACAGCTGGTACATTTATTATTAAATATAAATATATATATATATATATATATATTTTTTTATATATATATATATATATATATATATATATATATATATATATATATATATATATATATATATATATTATTTCTTTCATGTAATTAACAAGAGTCCATGAGCTAGTGACGTATGGGATATACATTCCTACCAGGAGGGGCAAAGTTTCCCAAACCTTAAAATGCCTATAAATACACCCCTCACCACACCCACAAATCAGTTTTACAAACTTTGCCTCCAAGGGAGGTGGTGAAGTAAGTTTGTGCTAGATTCTACGTTGATATGCGCTCCGCAGCAAGTTGGAGCCCGGTTTTCCTCTCAGCGTGCAGTGAATGTCAGAGGGATGTGAGGAGAGTATTGCCTATTGAATGCAGTGATCTCCTTCTACGGGGTCTATTTCATAAGGTTCTCTGTTATCGGTCGTAGAGATTCATCTCTTACCTCCCTTTTCAGATCGACGATATACTCTTATATTTACCATTTCCTCTACTGATTCTCGTTTCAGTACTGGTTTGGCTTTCTACAAACATGTAGATGAGTGTCCTGGGGTAAGTAAGTCTTATTTTCTGTGACACTCTAAGCTATGGTTGGGCACTTTATTTATAAAGTTCTAAATATATGTATTCAAACATTTATTTGCCTTGACTCAGAATGTTCAACTTTCCTTATTTCCAGACAGTCAGTTTCATATTTGGGATTATGCATTGAATTATCATATTTTTTCTTACCTCAAAAATTTGACTTTTTTCCCTGTGGGCTGTTAGGCTCGCGGGGGCTGAAAATGCTTCATTTTATTGCGTCATTCTTGGCGCGGACTTTTTTGGCGCAAAAAATTATTTTCCGTTTCCGGCGTCATACGTGTCGCCGGAAGTTGCGTCATTTTTTGACGTTATTTTGCGTCAAAGATGTCGGCGTTCCGGATGTGGCGTCATTTTTTGCGCCAAAAGCATTTAGGCGCCAAATAATGTGGGCGTCTTTTTTGGCGCTAAAAAATATGGGCGTCATTTTTGTCTCCACATTATTTAAGTCTCATTATTTATTGCTTCTGGTTGCTAGAAGCTTGTTCACTGGCATTTTTTTCCCATTCCTGAAACTGTCATTTAAGGAATTTGATCAATTTTGCTTTATATGTTGTTTTTTTCTTTTACATATTGCAAGATGTTCCACGTTGCAACTGAGTCAGAAGATACTACAGGAAAATCACTGCACAGTGCTGGAGCTACCAAGCTAAGTCTGTTATAAACTTTTGGTATCTGTTTCTCCAGCTGTTATTTGTATTGCATGTCATGTCAAACTTATTAATGCAGATAAAATTTCCTTTAGTACTGTTACATTACCTGTTGCTGTCCGTCAACATCTAATTTTCAGAGTGTTCCTGATAACATAAGAGATTTTATTTTTTAAATCCATTAAGAAGGCTATGTCTGTTATTTCTCCTTCTAGTATACATAAAAGTCTTTTAAAACTTCTCTTTTTTTCAGATGAATTTTTAAATGAACATCATCATTCTGATACTGATAATGGTTCTTCTGGTTCAGAGGTTTCTGTATCAGAGGTTGATGCTGATAAATCTTTGTATTTGTTCAAGATGGAATTTATTCGTTCTTTACTTAAAGAAGTGTTATTTGCATTAGAAATAGAGGATTCTGGTCCTCTTGATACTAAATGTAAACGTTTAAATAAGGTTTTTAAATCTCCTGTAGTTATTCCAGAAGTGTTTTATCTCCCTGATGCTATTTCTGAAGTAATTTCCAGGGAATGGAATAATTTGGGTAATTTATTTACTCCTTCTAGACGTTTAAGCAAATTATATCCTGTGCCATCTGACAGATTAGAGTTTTTTGGGACAAAAATCCCTAAGGTTATGGGGCTGTCTCTACTCCTGCTAATGTACTACTATTCCTATGGCAGATAGTACTTCATTTAAGGATCCTTTAGATAGGAAAATTGAATCCTTTCTAAGAAAAGCTTACTTATGTTTAGGTAATCTTCTTAGACCTGCTATATTTTTAGTGGATGTTGCTGCAGCTTCAACTTTTTGGTTAGAAGCTTTAGCGCAACAAGTAACAGATCATAATTTTATAGCATTATTATTATTCTATAACATGCTAATAATTTTATTGGTGATACCATCTTTTGATATCATTAGAGTTGATGTCAGGTATATGTCTCTAGCTATTTTAGCTAGAAAAGCTTTATGGATTAAACTTGGAATGCTGACATGTCTTCTAAGTCAACTTTGCTTTCCCTTTCTTTCCAGGGTAAATAATCATTTCGTTCCTTTCCTCACAACAAGGAACAAAAGCCTGATCTTTCATCCTCAGGAGCGGTATCAGTTTGGAAACTATTTCCAGTTTGGAATATATCCAAGCCTTATAGAAACCTATAGCCAGCTCCTAAGTACCTATGAAGGTGCGGCCCTTATTCCAGCTCAGCTGGTATGGGGCAGATTACGTTTTCTTCAAAGAAATTTGGATCAATTCCGTTCTTAATCTCTGGTTTCAGAAACATTGTTTCAGAAAGGTACAGAATTGGCTTCAAGTTAAGGCCTCCTGCTAAGAGATTCTTTTCTTTCCCGTGTCCCAGTCGACACAGCAAGGCTCAGCATTTCTGAAATGTGTTTCAGATCTAGAGTTGGCTGGAGTATTTATGCCAGTTCCAGTTCTGGAACAGGGGCTGGGGTTTTATTTTATCTCTTCATTGTACCAAAGAAGGTCAATTCCTTCAGACCAGTTCTGGATCTATCATTATTGAATCGTTATGTTAGGATACCAACATTCAAGATGGTTACTGTAGGACTATCCTGCCTTTTGTTTAGCAAGGGCATTATATGTCTACAATAGATTTACAGGATGTGTATCTGCATATTCCGATTCATCCAGATCACTTTTAGTGTCTGAGATTCTCTTTTTAGACAAGCATTACCAGTTTTGTGGCTCTACTGTTTGGCCTAGCCTCAGTTCCAAGAATTTTTTTCAAAGGTTCTCGGTGCCCTTCTTTCTGTAATCAGAGAATAGGGTTTTGGTATTTCCTTATTTGGACGATATCTTGGTACTTGCTCAGTCTTCTCATTTTCGAAGAATCTCATACGAATCGACTTGTGTTGTTTCTTCAAGTTCATGGTTGGAGGATCAATTTACCAATCAGTTCATTGATTCCTCAGACAAGGGTAACCTTTTTAGGTTTCTAGATAAATTCAGTGTCTATGACTCTGTCCTTGTCAGACAAGAGAAGTTTAACATTGATATTAGCTTGTCAAAATCTTCAGTCACAATCATTCCCTTTGGTAGCCTTATGCATGGAAATGTTGGGTCTTAGGACTGCCGCATCAGATGCGATTTCCTTTGCTCGTTTTCACATGCGACCTCTTCAGCTCTGTATGCTGAACCAATGGTGCAGGGATTACTCAAAGATATCTCAATTAATATCTTTAAACCAATTTTACGACACTCTCTGACATGGTGGACAGATCACCATCGTTCAGTTCAGGGGGCTTCTTTGTTCTTCCGACCTGGACTATAATCTCAACAGATACAAGTCTTACAGGTTGGGGAGCTGTGTGGGGGTATCTGACGGCACAAGGGGTTTGGGAATCTCAGGAGGTGAGATTTCCGATCAATTTGGAACTCCGTGCAATTTTCAGAGCTCTTCAGTCTTGGCCTCTTCTGAAGAGAGAGTTGTTCATTGTTTTCAGATAAGACAATGTCACAACTGTGGCATACATCAATCATCAAGGAGGGACTCACAGTCCTCTGGCTATGAAAGAAGTATCTCGAATTTTGGTTTGGGCGGAATCCAGCTCCTGTCTAATCTCTGCGGTTTATATCCCAGGTATGGACAATTGGAAAGCGGATTTTCTCAGTCGCCAAACGTTGCATCCGGGCGAATGGTCTCTTCACCCAGAGGTATTTCTTCAGATTGTTCAAATGTGGGAACTTCCAGAAATAGATCTGATGGCTTCTCATCTAAACAAGAAACTTCCCAGGTATCTGTCCAGATCCCGGGATCCTCAGGCGGAGGCAGTGGATGCATTTTCACTTCCTTGGAAGTATCATCCTGCCTATTTCTTTCCGCCTCTAGTTCTTCTTCCAAGAGTAATCTCCAAGATTCTGAAGGAATGCTCGTTTGTTCTGCTGGTAGCTCCGGCATGGCCTCACAGGTTTTGGTATGCGGATCTTGTCCGAATGGCCTCTTGCCAACCGTGGACTCTTCCGTTAAGACCAGACCTTTTGTCTCAAGGTCCTTTTTTCCATCAGGATCTGAAATCCTTAAATTTAAAGGTATGGAGATTGAACGCTTGATTCTTGGTCAAAGAGGTTTCTCTGACTCTGTGATTAATACTATGTTACAGGCTCGTAAATCTGTTTCCTGAGAGATATATTATAGAGTCTGGAAGACTTATATTTCTTGGTGTCTTTCTCATCTTTTTTCTTGGCATTCTTTTAGAATACCGAGAATATTACAATTTCTTCAGGATGGTTTAGATAAGGGTTTGTCCGCAAGTTCCTTGAAAGGTCAAATCTTTGCTCTTTCTGTTCTTTTTCACAGAAAGATTGCTATTCTTCCTGATATTCATTGTTTTGCACTTGCTTTGGTTCGTATAAAGCCTGTCATTAAGTCAATTTCTCCTCCTTGGAGTTTCAATTTGGTTCTGGGGGCTTTTCAAGCTCCTCCATTTGAACCTATGCATTCATTGGATATTAAATTACTTTCTTGGAAAGTTTTGTTCCTTTTGGCCATCTCTTCTGCCAGAAGAGTTTCTGAATTATCTGCTCTTTCTTGTGAGTCTCCTTTTCTGATTCTTCATCAGGATGAGGCGGTGTTGCGAACTTCTTTTGAATTTTTACCTAAAGTTGTGAATTCCAACAACATTAGTAGAGAAATTGTGGTTCCTTCATTATGTCCTAATCCTAAGAATTCTAAGGAGAAATCGTTGCATTCTTTGGATGTTGTTAGAGCTTTGAAATATTATGTTGAAGCTACGAAATCTTTCTGTAAGACTTCTAGTCTATTTGTTATCTTTTCCGGTTCTAGGAAAGGCCAGAAAGCTTCTGCCATTTCTTTGGCATCTTGGTTGAAATCTTTAATTCATCTTGCCTATGTTGAGTCGGGTAAAATTCCGCCTCAGAGAATTACAGCTCATTCTACTAGGTCAGTATCTACTTCCTGGGCGTTTAGGAATGAAGCTTCGGTTGACCAGATCTGCAAAGCAGCAACTTGGTCCTCTTTGCATACTTTTACTAAATTCTACCATTTTGATGTATTTTCTTCTTCTGAAGCAGTTTTTGGTAGAAAAGTTCTTCAGGCAGCGGTTTCAGTTTGAATCTTCTGCTTATGTTTTTTGTTAAACTTTATTTTGGGTGTGGATTATTTTCAGCAGGAATTGGCTGTCTTTATTTTATCCCTCCCTCTCTAGTGACTCTTGTGTGGAAAGATCCACATCTTGGGTAGTCATTATCCCATACGTCACTAGCTCATGGACTCTTGTTAATTACATGAAAGAAAACATAATTTATGTAAGAACTTACCTGATAAATTCATTTCTTTCATATTAACAAGAGTCCATGAGGCCCACCCTTTTTTGTGGTGGTTATGATTTTTTTGTATAAAGCACAATTATTCCAATTCCTTATTTTATATGCTTCGCACTTTTTTTCTTATCACCCCACTTCTTGGCTATTCGTTAAACTGATTTGTGGGTGTGGTGAGGGGTGTATTTATAGGCATTTTAAGGTTTGGGAAACTTTGCCCCTCCTGGTAGGAATGTATATCCCATACGTCACTAGCTCATGGACTCTTGTTAATATGAAAGAAATGAATTTATCAGGTAAGTTCTTACATAAATTATGTTTTTGGCCATTTTTTTAAAAGGGTTAATAGTATACTATAGCCATTTACCCTGTCTGCAGCAGAGGTTTTATTTGGCTATACTGTTTATAGGTAACATATATAGGTGCATTTGAAGTAGTTACTAATAGGCATTTACCTCTAGGAATCTGTTATAGAGATATACTAGTTACTGTTAGGGTACTGTCCATTTGTTTTAATGTTTAAAGAACCACGTGGCTATTACTCTCAGATGAGTTTTTAGAATATGTTTTAATTATATCAATAAACACATCTTTTACATAGATATAATCTGTTTGTTCATTTATGTAATTATATATTTATATATTGCTCTAGACCAGCCTTTTTTAGGCGCCTACAGTTTTTCTTTTATCTCATTGATCTTCCTTTTAGTAGGTTGTAGGGACCTATTCTAACTGTGGTTCAGGTTTATTTTTAGATATTTATAGCGCAAGTAGTTTTGTTTTTGTTTTATCGCGGGTCGAGGAATCCCCAAGCTGATCTAATAGATGCACTAGCAGTGCCTTGGAGGTTCAAACTCATATATTTTACCTCCATTATCGCTTCTTCCTCAAATGGTGGCCCGCATCAAGCAGGATTGGGTATCAGTAATCCTGATTGCTCCATCGTGGTCGCGATTGACGTGGTTCGCGGATCTAGTGAGGATGTCCTCATCTCCGTGGAAGTTACCTTGTCGCAGAGACCTGCTGATACAAGGTTCATTTGTTCATCAAAATCTAGATTCTCTGAGACTGACTGCATAGAGATTGAACAAATTAGTTTTAGCCAAGAGAGGTTTCTCTGAGAGTGTCATTGATACTCTTATTCAAGCTCGTAAACCAGTTACTAGGCGTATCTACCACAAGGTGTGGAGGACCTACTTATTCTGGTTTGAAGAGCGTGGTTTTTCCTGGCACAGAGTTAAGGTTGTCAGGATCTTATCTTTTCTCCAGGATGGGCTGGAGAAGGGCCTTTCTGCTAGTTCTCTGAGGGGACAGATTTTGTCCCTGTCGGTTTTATTGCACAAGAGACTGGCTGAGCTTCCAGACGTGCAGTCCTTTGTTAAGGCTCTGATTAGGATCAGACCTGTGTTTAGATCTGGGGCTCCTTGGAGCCTAAATCTTGTTCTTCGGGTTTTGCAACAGGTTCCGTTTAAGCCTCTGCATTCCGTTGATATTAAATAATCTTGAAAGGTTCTCTTTTTATCGGCTATTGCTCTGCGCGCAGAGTTTCGGAGATCTCTGCTTTGCAATGTGAGCCCCCTTATCTGATTTTTCATGCAGATAAGGCAGTTTTACGTACTAAATTAGGTTTTCTTCCTAAGGTTGTGTCAGATCGCAACATCAATCAGGAGATTGTAGTGCCTTCCTTGTGTCCTAATCCTTCTTCATCGAAGGAACGCTTACTTCACAATTTGGATGTGGTTCGCGCCTTAAAGTTCTATCTTCAGGCTACTAAGGAGTTTAGACAATCTTCCTCTTTGTTGTCTATTCGGGGAAGTGTAAGGGGCAGAAGGCTACTTCGACTTCCCTATCTTTTTAGTTGAGGAGTGTCATCCGCTTATCTTACGAGACAGCGGGACATCGTCCTCCTGAGAGGATAACGGCTCATTCCACTAGAGCATTGACTTTCTTTTGGGCCTTTACGAATGAGGCATCTATGGATCAGACTTGTTATGCGGCTATCTGGTCCTCCTTACATACTTTTCAAAATTTTACAAGTTTGATATTTTTGCTTCGGCTGAAGCAGCTTTCGGGAGAAAAGTTTTGCAGGCTGTGGTGCCCTCAGAATAGGGTCCTCTTCCTTTTTGTTCCCTCCCGTTATTCATGTCCTCTGGAGCTTGGGTATAGTTTTCCCAACAGTAAGGAATGAAGCCGTGGACTCTCCCTATCTTAGGAAGGAAAACATTATTTTATGCTTACCAGATAAATTCCTTTCCTTTCGGATAGGGAGAGTCCATGACCCCTGCACGTTTTTTTTTCTTGTCTATGAGCGGTCCTCTTTTATTTATTTTATCTTCTGGCACTATTTATACCCTAATGTTTCTCCTACTTTTCCTTATTCCATCTGCAGAATGACTGGGGTAATGAGAAAGTGGGAGGGATATTTAAGCCTTTGGCTGAGGTGTCTGGCTCCTGTTGGTGGCCAGGTGTTGTATTTCCCAACAGTAAGAAATTAAGCCGTGGACTCTTGCTATCCGGAAGGAAAGGAATTTATCTGATAAGGTATAAATTATGTTTTTACCTCTGTGATTATCTTGTATGTAAGCCTCTGCAAACTGCCCCCCTTATTTCAGTTCTTTTGACAGACATGCATTTTAGCCAATCAGTGTGGGCTCATAGGGACTCTATGTGCTTGAGCACAGTGTTATCTATATGACACACATGAACTAACACCCTCTAGTGGTTAAAAACTGTCAAAATGCCCTGAGAGAAGATGCAGCTTCTAAGGGCTTAGAAATTAGCATATGAACCTCCTAGGTTTAGCTTTCAACTAAGAATACCAAGAGAACAAAGCAAAATTGGTGATAAAAGTAAATTGGAAAATTGTTTAAAATTACATGCCCTATCTGAATCATGAAAGTTTATTTTGGACTAGACTGTCCCTTTTAAGGGCACAGTATCTCCTTATGGGTCTTCAAACTTAACCCCCTCCGGTATCGCAGGGACTTGTCCCTTAGCCTCCTCCTGCAGGTTTACGGTGTACTCTGTAACTCCACATACTCCTCTAGTATATCCTCTGCTGTTATTTTCACAGCACTGGATGGGCTCTCTACTGGATACAGTTTTTTTCTATGCTGCTAAGGTCAGTGATGTGGGTGCTGACATCAGGCCTACGACTTACACTTACATTGCCCACAGGCAAGTGGATCATTGGGAACAAATTAAAGGGGAGAAATATTTAGAGCAAACTGTCCCTTTTAAACGACTTTCCAATTTACTTCTATTTTCCTGTTGCCTTCATACTTTTCAACAAAGGATAAGTTAAAGAGTGTGCACGTGTCTGCAGTACAATATGGCAGCAGTTTTGCAACAATGTTATACATAAGCAAGAGCCCTAGATGGCAGCACTATTTCCTGTCATGTAGAGTTCGACATGTGCACGCTTCCTACCTAGGTATTGCATCAAAAAAGAATAAGATAAGAATGATGCAAATTTGATCATAGAAATAAATTGGAAACCTTTTAAAAATTGTTTTAATTGTCTATCTGAATCTTGAAAGAAAAAAATTGTTATTGTCTATCTGAATCTTGAAAGAAAAAAATTGGGTTTCATGCCCCTTTAAAGATGTCTAACTCCATCTGTGATGCAGTTATGGATGTTATTAAAATTGTCTCTTCTGTCCTAACAAGAAGAGCCTTATGGCTAAAATCTTGGTCTACAGAAATAGTCTCCAAGAACAAATTGTTAAAGCTTTCCTTCCAAGAGAAAGTTCTGTTCTGTTTGGTTTGGCTTTGGACTCATTTCCATGGTTACAGGTGGTAAAGGAGCTTTCCTTCCTCCATGATTAAAAGTCTAGAGGAAAAATAAGACAAGGAAATAGTTTTCACTTGTTTAGTTCCTCTTCCTTTCGTTCATAAAATGATGATGTCCACAGTCCTCCATAACATATGGGATATATTTTCTGCCACTTAGAGGTGGTCAAGAATCCATATCAGAGCTGTTCTTGGCCTCGTAGGAGATAATTGAGAATAGAGGTTGTTCCAGCTACTTGCTTATGGATTACAAATTGGGAGCTCAGACCTATGTGAAACCCAGAGTCCCCGGGGAGTATCATTTATAAAAAAGACAGAAAAGACTCTTCACAGTAGCTGAATGATACAGGGACATAGGAATACATGGTTATGTGCGCAACATTTTCCTGACGGGACTTTAGCTATAACTACCCTCAGGCTTCGCGAGGACTCGTCCCTAGCCTGCTCCTGAGGGACTTGGGCAGATACCTGCACTGGATGGGCTTTATACTGGATACTGCTGCAGCTGCATTGACATAGATTGACATGCCTGGTAAGGCAGTGGAGGGGTGCTGCGTAAGGTAAATTATTTTACATAGCACACACACAGCCCAGAGACAATTTGTAGGTACTCTGACACAGGTACAGCATAGCCAGGGGACTTAGTGATTGTCAATCCCGGCTGCCTGAGAAGCTCAGTGCGGCAAATGCTTGAAACAAATAAAGGAGCTTTCAGCATGAAGTATTTTATACTTCATGAATGAAAGTCCCCTTTATTTGTTCCACTGGTCAATCCTAGCATTTTAAAAATGCTAGTATTGACAATCACTTTAACCTGCTCTCCTCATAACACATTTCCTCAAATCAGGTCCCTAACGGTTATATCATCATGGGAATCCTTATCAGGAAAGCCCTTGATCCTTTGCAGCCCTCTGGCAGCTCTAGCGGTACTTTTGGGGGCACTTTTAATATTTAGGTGTGTGGCCCTTTAAGAAATCTTAGTGCATTATTATATTAGTGCAATATGCGGTCTTGTAGAGGAGGCTCCGATAGTCTTGAGACCATTGTTTTAACACTTTTATAAGGGGTATTTGTTTGATGCACTATTTTTTTGCACTGTTTTCTCTCCATTATACGAACACCGGCTTGTCTCCTGCGCTAGCTACACCCACTCAGTGTTCCCGGGCTTTTTGTCTCTCAATCCGGAGCCTCCACAACTAGATCCTTATTGCAATTGTTTGGGCCAGATTATAAACTTATTTCTAGTGCCTACCAGTCGTTGAGGAAGGTGGTGAGTACCTATACAGCAGCTGCCAGGGGATACTTAAGGGCTAATTTAATTCTTTGGGGCTTTAAGGCTTATTGCTCTGGGAGATATATGCAAGTATCTGAGGGAGTTTTACATAGTGTGGAGGGCTCTCTACCAGGTTTTCTCTGTACTGTTTCTTATGTATGGTGTCATTGCATACTTTAATATAAGTACAATTTTGGAACAAAATGTTTCTGTTCTCACTGATGACGGAGTCTGTTTCTGATATTCCTCTAGCTACATATATATGTTTATTTTGCAAATCTGTTCCAGTATGCCAGGTCAACCAAATCTGTGAGAATTGTGTACCTCAGATTTTGCATGCAAACCAAACACAACCTTCTAGTTCTCAGAGGGACGTTTGCCCAGTGCATGTCACTCAGGGGGATTCTACTGATTTCACTAGCATGTACAAAATTGTGACAGATTGTTTGGCGGTAATTCCCAAACCAAGTAAGCGTACATCTGGGGATTTGTCTCAGTCTCATGAGGTTAATGTACAAAGTCCTTCCTTCAACCTTAAATCCCTGCTCTCTTACAGAGCTCTGACTCTGAGGATGCAAAGGAACTGCCTTGATTCATATACCACCTTTCCTTGTCATGTACTCCACAGTTTGGTTATAACATCCCACACGTCAAGGCTCTCACCATCATATGAAAGAAAACAAAATTTATGCTTACCTGATAAATTTTCTTTCAGGATGGCGAGAGCCTGCAAAACCGCGCCCAGTTTTATTTTTTTTGGCGGCAGGTTTTTATTTGCACCTCTGTTTCCCCTGTTTTGTCTTTCCTATTGGTCTCTTATTTTCCTCTGTACTGAGTAATACAGAGAGGTGTGTGGGCTTAAAAGCTCTTGTTGTTTCAGGTTCTTTGCCACTTCCTAGTTGCTGGAATTCAATCCACTAGTCGAGGCTCATTGACTCTCACCACCCTGAAAGAAAATAATTTATCAGGGTAAGCATAATTTTTTTTTTGTTTTTACAAAAAAAAAAAAAAAAAAAAAAATTTTAAATTATTTATTTTTTTTAAATTTTGTTTTAAAATACCTTCTTTGATCTGGTGTAATGTCTACCTTCTAGTTCAATTGTTTTCTTTCTTTCTTTTTTTACAGATGCTTGGCGAATTCCATTAAAGGTATCACCAGAAATTCTAATGGTAATTTTATTCCACTTAGATAAGCATTTCTTGCCAAACAAATATAAACACGTTTTTTTTTTGGGGGGGGGGTTATAATTTTTTATTGAGGATTTTCAAACAGTACAACAGATAGTAATAGTCACAGTTGTTACAAAGTTAGGCATAAAATCATATCAAATACATAAACAAGTTATATTGAAAGTAATGATTGAAGTAGTAAGTGATCTGAGCTTATGAATCCTCCATTTTGTAGTAATAATAGCTTATTGGGGTGATATCTGAGCTAACCACTTGTGGGTCATATGGTCATGGAAGTAAAAGGCATATGGAAGTCACTAAGGAGGCCCCTCCTGGGCCTCATATTAAGATGAGAATTCCGAATATATGTAAGGGGGGGGGAATAGTCAGCGGTCAAAAAACGCTCTGAGATATAGGGTAGAAAAGGGAGGGGGGAGGAGCTATCCATATAAAAACAGTGACGTAGCCAAGAAGATGGGGAAGGGAGTCTGTGGCGTTCATAGAGGAAAAAAGTATATATACCGTCAGGCATTAATAGTCAAGTATACAAGTGGTGAGTGGTTTTGCAGTATAACACTTAAGACCTTTCTCAAGAAAACAATAGGGAGCTCAAGGTACATATAACAATTAGAATGCAATAATATATGAAAACAATAACAACTTATCTAGTTAACCAATCTGCGTCTCTTATTAGGCAAATACTGTAGGCATAGTAAAATGGAATTTCAAACTAGTACCTGGGTTGTCTCGGGGAAAGTATGTAGTAGAAAAGTATGCATACATAAATATCTATCTTTGACACAGCATTAAACGGGTAGCTAAATACAGGTATGATATGGTATACCCCCTGTGAACCAGCACTAGGGAAGATCCTGCTAAGTGAGATATCTACACATAACCTTTATAATTATGACATATCTAAAAACTAATATAGCCCACTCCTATTTGTGTAATGAATGACAAAATGAGAGTTCTAAATATGTACCTGTATAGTGTAATGAGAGTCCTAAAATGTGCCTATATAATAAATAAGGGACTGAAGTATGTTTAATCAAGCTGCCCAAGTTAGTTGCGTAAAAAACTCTTAAAAGTATGATTGCTCACAAACAGCGTTATAAGACATAGTTGAAGATGTATCACAACAAAAAGTATAACATATATATATATATATATATATATATGTTAGAAGGAGATTGCACTCCAAGCTGACAGTTAGTCCAATACCCTGGGTGCAGCAAAACAGGCATACAAAACATGGAAAAAAAGCGCACTCCTAGGGATCCCTTGCTCAGGTACTTTTAATAGTGAACGTTTTCAGGCGTGTAACGTCCATCCTCAGACCAAAAAAAGTGTTACACATTACTTACCCCAACACCCCTTAAATGCAGCAAACAACCAATGTGAACCGGCCGGGCCTGCACGCTCTCCCGAGTAGCTTCGCCCCCAACAGGTGACATCATCATCCCGGGCAAGGTGAGTCCGGTCAGTAATAAACATAAATAAGTGCACCCTGTAAGATAACAATACAATCATAAATTGGGCAAGATGTAGGAAAACAACTACAAAAAATATATACATGAAAAAAGGCAGTCTAGATTGTTTGTATAGAGTGTCTAATGCGCTGCAACAGGTTGTCATAGCAACCATCAACAACAAAGCTTGCGTGGCACATGACACTAAGATAACCAATGATAGAGTGCAAAATCAATCACAAGTGTTATTTCATCCGGATAATGTCAGAGTAACCATAAGAGGAGACAAAGAATAAATAATAAATGTTGTTGTCTCGCATAATCAGCTCTACGGTGCAATCGCAGCAAATAGGAGCAAAAAAACTAAGAGACGCTTATTGGTCATGTGACCCTCCAAGGGCCAATCAAGAAAGCCCACAGAGCTGAATATGCAAACAACCATAGTCATGACAACAGAGCTAAACAGAATTTAATCATAACTTTACCCACATAATATGACAGGGCAGTGCATCTACCGACAAATCAATGTGAGTAGTGACATGAGCTAGAACCTTTGAGATAGACACAGCAGGTGTGCATACTGACGCTAAATATGAGCGTAATAATATGTAAAAAGATCCACAAATAGTATACAAAGATATGCACATCTGATGGTCCATATCAAATAGATTAAAATGAGACAATTTAATCAGAGGTAAAAAAGAAGCCCTGAGACATATTCATCATAATATGATAGACCAAGTATGGATGTCATAGTAGCATGAATATACCATACACAAATGCAGAACTGTGTGCCATATGTAACAAAAAGTTATGCAAACAATCTAAGACATCCTATCCATGATCAATGGACTCTCCATGTCCAAACTGTGTGTGTATCACTCTCTCAGGGCTATTACACCCTGGATAAAGTGGATGCAATTGTTCTGAGAAATGACTATTACAGAAAGGCCTGCTAGTCCAAGTGGGTGTTCAAGCCTTTAGGTACCAGTGTCTGTAAGTGGTATGTCCATCTGGCCTCCTTCTGCAGTAGTATCCTGTCGCGGTCGCCACCTCTGGACAGTGGTGGCACATGGTCGATTATAGTATATTTCAAATCCAATACTCTGTGCTGTAACTGCTGGAAATGTCTGGTAACAGGTTGTTCTGCACTGCCCTGCTTCAGTGCCGATCTGATTGCAGAACGATGGTTCGCAATCCGGGTATGTAAATCATCAACAGTCTTTCCAACATAATATAAGCCACATGGGCAATGAAGTAAGTAGACTATGTGTGTAGTCGTACACATAAGCCTATACTTGTGTTTGAACATTTTCCTCTTGTAGGGATGTGTAAACGAGGAACCAGTAATCAGCCCTCCACAGGTTGTACAACCCAGGCATCTGTAGACCCCAGGTTTGTTAGTATCCAGCCATGTGCATTTTTTATATGCTTGTTGCGGGTCATTCTGGACTAGATGGTCTCTCAGAGATCTTGCCCTTTTGTAGCCTATTCTTGGTGGTCATGAATTCAGGAGGGGCAGCGTATTGTCACTGCTAATAATATCCCAATGTTTTCTAATTGCTGACGCCATACCATTCTTATCACCCGTATAGGTCGTGACAAACGTCATTCTGTTCTCTTCTTTTCTTGGTGTTCTTTGAGTATCATTCAACACCATTTCACCTTGATTTCGGAGTAATTTGACCGGATATTGGTGGGCTTCAAAACGGGTTTGCATTTCTGATAGTTGAAACAGCTTCTTGTCCTCTTCCGAGTTGATCCTGGTCACTCTCTGCAGCTGTGACTTCGGTAGTGCCCTTTTCAGAGCTGGTGGGTGACAACTTGTAAAGTGTAGTAAGGCGTTATGATCCGTCTTTTTGCGGAACAGGGTTGATTCTAGCTTGTTGTCTCCCTTGTACAGCCGTACATCCAGGAAGTCAATCTGATGTAGATCAAATAACATCTTAAATTGTAAAGCCTCATTAGCAGAATTCAGTTGGATGAACCAGTCTTCCAGTTGTTCAGCACTCCCACTCCAAATCAGAAAGAGGTAATCTATATAACGTTTGAAGACCTTTTATGTGTTCATTTCTGAACAAATCCGTCCCAGATTCTTCAAAGATGGCCATATAGAGGTTCGCGTATGATGGGGCCACGTTGGACCCCATCGCCGTTCCCATTAATTGAAGGTAGAACTTGTTTTCGAACCTGAAGTAGTTCTTGCTTAGACAAAAGTCTAACAGATGTAGTAAAAGTTTGGCTGGTGGTCCCACATAAGGGTATCTGGCTAACTGCCTAGAAATGGCCTGCATCCCCTGCTGGTGCGGAATCACAGTGTATAATGATGTTACATCCAGGGTAACTAGTAGATCTGTTGACTGAATGTTATCCATGTTCTTTAATAGTGATAGCAGAGAGGCTGAATCTTTTAAATATGATGGCATATTGGTAACCATGGGCTGTAAGAAATAGTCCACAAACGTGGCCATAGGTTGTAAAAGTGAGCCTATTGCCGACATAATAGGCCTCCCAGGTTGTTTTTCTAACCGTTTGTGTATCTTTGGAAGGGTGTAGAGCACAGGAATTCTTGGATGTTCAACAGTAAGATATGCCACAGTTGTTTTAACCAATAGGTTCTGTGTATAGACCATATGCAGATATTCATCAATTTGTTTTTTGAAAAGCATAGTGGGGTTCTGTGATAAGTTTTTATAGGTCTTTCCATCCTCCAATTGTGATAGAATTTCTTCTCTGTACTCTCCATAGTTTTGTAGAACTATTGGTCCACCTTTATCCGCTTCACGGATGATTAGGTTCTTGTCAGCAGTGAGGGACCTTAGAGCAGCCCATTCGAGCCTGGAGAAATTATTAAATGTGTCATTTTGGTGTTCATTGACCGACTGTTCCATTTCCTTCATACTCAATCTCATATAGGTATTGATGCTTGAATTTGTGGATTGAGGAGTATATTTGGACTTACTCCTGAAGAGGGTGCGTTCTTCACGATTGGTACAGAACTTTTCTTTTAGCAATAATTGTCTCTGAAATTTTTTTGAGTCGATGTATAGGTCAAAAGGATGTGTTCTAGTGGTAGGAATGAAAGTGAGGCCTTTGTTTAGAACTTGAATCTCCACAGCAGTCAAATTGTGATCACTAAGGTTGACCACAATATTTTCTTTTGCTATCTTGTTGGCATCAGGGGTGGTTTTCTCCTTATATCCGCCTCTCCAGATTTTTGTTCTTTTCCTGCCAAGTTTTTGGACCTGGTAATCACACCACTGGATTGTTCCAATTGCCCACTTTACAAGTTGTCACCCACCAGCTCTGAAAAGGGCACTACCGAAGTCACAGCTGCAGAGAGTGACCAGGATCAACTCGGAAGAGGACAAGAAGCTGTTTCAACTATCAGAAATGCAAACCCGTTTTGAAGCCCGCCAATATCCGGTCAAATTACTCCGAAATCAATGTGAAATGGTGTTGAATGATACTCAAAGAACACCAAGAAGAGAACAGAATGACGTTTGTCATGACCTATACGGGTGATAAAAATGGTATGGCGTCAGCAATTAGAAAACATTGGAATATTATTAGCAGTGACAATACGCTGCCCCTCCTGAATTCATCACCACCAAGAATAGGCTACAAAAGGGCAAGATCTCTGAGAGACCATCTAGTCCAGACTGACCCGCAACAAGCATATAAAAAGTGCACATGGCTGAATACTAACAAACCTGGGGTCTACAGATGCCTGGGTTGTACAACCTGTGGAGGGCTGATTACTGGTTCCTCGTTTACACATCCCTACAAGAGGAAAATGTTCAAACACAAGTATAGGCTTATGTGTACGACTACACACATAGTCTACTTACTTCATTGCCCATGTGGCTTATATTATGTTGGAAAGACTGTTGATGATTTACGTACCCGGATGGTGAACCATCGTTCTGCAATCAGATCGGCACTGAAGCAGGGCAGTGCAGAACAACCTGTTGCCAGACATTTCCAGCAGTTACAACACAGAGTATCGGATTTGAAATATACTATAATCGACCATGTGCCACCGCTGTCCAGGTGGCGACCGCGACAGGATACTACTGCAGAAGGAGGCCAGATGGACATACCACTTACAGACACTGGTACCTAAAGGCTTGAACACCCACTTGGACTGGCAGGCCTTTCTGTAATAGTCTTTTCTCAGAACAATTGCATCCACTTTATCCAGGGTGTAATAGCCCTGAGAGAGTGATACACACACAGTTTGGACATGGAGAGTTCATTGATCCATAAATAATGAGAGTCCTGTTTCATTAATAGTCTTTATTTTAGCTGTATCTAGTTCTGCTATAATACAGCCAAATGCTTTGTAATTACACATGGATAGGATGTCTCAGATTGTTTGCATAACTTTTTGTTACATATGGCACACAGTTCTGCATTTGTGTATGGTATATTCATGCTACTACGACAACCATACTTGGTCTATCATATTATGATGAATATGTCTCAGGGCTTCTTTTTTACCCCTGATTAAATTGTCTCATTTTAATCTATTTGATATGGACCATCAGATGTGCATATCTTTGTATACTATTTGTGGATCTTTTTACATATTACGCTCATATTTAGCGTTAGTATGCACACCTGCTGTGTCTATCTCAAAGGTTCTAGGTCATGTCACTACTCGCATTGATTTGTCGGTAGATGCACTGCCCTGTCATATTATGTGGGTACAGTTATGATTAAATTCTGTTTAATTCTGTTGTCATGACTATGGCTGTTTGCATATTCAGCTCTGTGGGCTTTCTTGATTGGCCCTTGGAGGGTCACATGACCAATAAGCGTCTCTTTGCTTTTTTTGCTCCTATTTGCTGCGATTGCACCGTAGAGCTGATTATGCGAGACAACAACATTTATTATTTATTCTTTGTCTCCTCTTATGGTTACTCTGACATTATCCGGATGAAATAACACTTGCGATTGATTTTGCACTCTATCATTGGTTGTCTTAGTGTCATGTGCCACGCAAGCTTTGTTGTCGATGGTTGCTATGACAACCTGTTGCGGCGCATTAGACACTCTATACAAACAATCTAGACTGCCTTTTTTCATGTATATATTTTTTGTAGTTTTCCTACATATTGCCCAATTTATGATTGTATTATCTTACAGGGTGCACTTATTTATGTTTATTACTGACCGGACTCGCGTTGCCCGGGATGATGACGTCACCTGTTGGGGGCGGAGCTACTCGGGAGAGTGTGCAGGCCCGGCCGGTTCACATTGGTTGTTTGCTGCATTTAAGGGGTGTTGGGGTAAGTAATGTGTAACACTTTTTTTGGTCTGAGGACGGACGTTACACGTCCGAAAACGTTCACTATTAAAAGTACCTGAGCAAGGATCCCTAGGAGTGCGCTTTTTTCCATGTTTTATATATATATATATATATATATATATATATATATATATATAAGCTATGAGATAGATATAGTGAACTCATGGGACACCGACAAACATTACAGTCTATAAGGAGTGGGAAAAAATGGTAAATGCAAGATCTCTAGCTATAGGAATAAACAACTTTCTTCCTTAAAGGAAAAGGAGCCATGGCCTTCAGTAATAAATAGATTTTGGGAATGTAAAAAAAACGTAAAAATATGAATTTTAGTAAGTTGGCCCACTATAACTACTACAGTATCACTGTGAGTCCCCTAACAACCTCAAAAGCTTTAGTTATAAGGTAACTAGGGAGAGGAGGTTTCAGGGAAAATATAAACCTATTGAGTATTAAAAAGTAGATACATAACTTGTGCCACAAAAAATTAGTAGTAGAATGCTGAAATTAATAGCGTATGTTAACATAGAAGATTTAAATATAACGCTGATACATGAATATAACAGGTTTGCGGACAGCAGGATATTTTAGGCCAAGAAAATGAAAAGAATAAAAAATATAAAAAGGTAATGCATAATGGTACTATTAAAACGGGAGAGAACTTAAACCACAACCTAACTGTTAGTGTATTAATTACTCAGAGTATAGATAGCTTAGATTACCTCATAGCTATGAGCAAAGTAAAATATATTCAGTAAATCGGCAGATCTCAATATATATTAATACATAAATACTAAGAGAACAGCTGATAGTATTATTTCTAGACCATGCAGAACTATGGGAAACAATATGACCTAAGTGATTAAGGGGGCTTAGAGAGAGTCACTAAATGTAAATCTCTATCAATATTGAGAGTTTAAAAATGAGACAAGTTAAGGGCAAATGTTCAATGCCTGGGTGCTCACTTGAAGATAACTATTATAACAACCATATTTTCGTCTCAAGGTGAATAAGATAAATAAACAGTGTTATGATATGAAGCAAGCCCACATCTCAAAACATTATATAGAGACATTGACAGCACTAAGTATGCCCTATAGTGTGGGAGGGAAATATATAAAAACTGATATTCAACAGGTAATGCTTAACTATAACATCATGGCTCTCGGAGAAAAAGTTGGCACTCCCTCAGCAAGGTAAGAGACGCTCATGACAGCTGGCCTGAGATGTGAGGTCGCTACGTCCAAACAACTGTGAGTGCAATCAGGCATCTGTTCCGCATCCACATAAACTGGGCTCAGCAGTAGAAGAACGCGAGGTATCCACAACCAACTCCGTGGATTCGACAAAAGCGCAAGATCCAGGTCTCCCTCGCACCAGTCTATCAGCCCTCCGCTGTCAGGAAGCAAGCGATGCGTCTCCTCTACTGTGGGGTAAGGTTTGGGCCTAGGTAGCCAATGGGACTCTGCATTCTGCGAGGTCTGCTCCGGTGAAGCTGCAATGCATATTGCTGTAGCTGTGTGGTCAATAAGGAGCGGGTCATAGCGGCTTTGCGATGAGACACCAATGTCGTGGTTATTTATGATATACAGCAAGGGTTGTTGTTGTAGCATCATCGGCAGGCATTCCAAAGGTGATTCTAGCTGTGTATTTCTAGGGTCTTTGTCAGTTAGTGCATTGATGATCGCTCCCCTCGATAATGACTTTAAGGAGTCTGATAAATCAGAAAAACAGTTAGCCATCTGTCTATCAAAATCTTGTAGCAAGGCGAGTAGTATGTCAGTATCTTCCTCCGCCTTGAGAGTAGTTTCAGGATGTGTCCTATAAGGCTTTGAGCCAGTAGTAGTGGTTGAAGGCCTACTGATTTCGCTACTCCCAGTGCGATGGCTCTCTCCTGGAGGAGTTATTAAACCTCAATGTCGCTGCATAATTCTTCTCAGACCTAAAATCCTTTAATTATAGATTAGATAGTGGTAGCCCACCTATAAGAATAGTTTGGGATTTTGCTGAAAATAAGCAGTTGAATCAAGGCCTAGGAGCTCAGTAGATATGCTTCTGTCTGCCTCGGCTGTTGGCTCCGCCCCATAAACACGTTTTTTTATATATATATAAAAATTTAACACTAGGTTACTCGGGTAAGTAATTTAGAAAATTATAGACTGGTTGCCAAAACAAGAAATTATATAACTACCATTTTTAGTAGCATCAATGTTTTATTATTTCATAAACAAAATGGAGGCCGATGTAGGTAAATTAATGGGACTTTCTTCTAGTATTAGTTTGAGTGTGCTGTATTGACTTTGTATAAAAACGATGCTGTACTGTCCCATTGCAATTCTTTTCATTTTGTTTTAGTGTATGTGTAGTTTGGCTGTTTAAATAACCATAGAACAATTTAAAGCAGTTATTTATAGCATCTCTGTTGGTGGAAGTTTTTCACTGCCACTTTGACAGGCTGTACTATTTCCTGGTTTTATAATCTTTAATAAAATGTTATTATTTTTTCTAATTTTTTTGTTTTAACTTCCAAAAGATGTTTTTGACCTATTTGACTTATAATAGAATCATATAAAATGAGATCCTAAACATGCCTGCTTTGTATAATGTTAAAGCCTTATCAACATTTCCCTAGTTGGTTGACATCTGATCTTCTTGAAATATCTTTTTGCAGTAATTTGTAATCTGTAAATACGCAAAAAAAAAAAAAGTTCTACTTAGATTAATTATTTTGTAGATTTTTGAATGATTTGATCTTTAAACAGGAAGTATCTGTTAACTTTCCTATTTAAGTTCCTTTTCTTTCCATATCTCAAATGCTTCCATTGAAAATCCAGTAATAAAATCCAGATTCCCCTGTATTGGTGAATTTGCTGAGAATACTAAATTTAAAACTTTTTATTTCCCATTTTATTCCACATCTGTAATGGTTCTTTAATAATAGGTGGAAGATTCTTCATATTTAAAGTGCCATAAAACATTTTGTGTTATGGCCATTTTGTAGAAGGTTTTATTTTTTTATAAATATTTGTAATTTTTAAAATCTGCCAAAATAGCTTACTTTTATTTATAACAGTAGCTGCATGCCCCCCCCCCCCCCCCTTATAAGTATCCTGGATCAACCACTACTATGTGATGTCATGAAGTGCACGAGCAGGCACAATCAGCAGACCGCTTCAGTTCAGCAGCCAGTTTCTCTCAAGCTCCGGTCTCTACAATACAGTAAAAATCTACACATTGATTCTACCTGACTTTTTTTTTTATCTTTCTCTCACTCAACACTCTTTGCTTTTGCAAGCCTTACACTGTCTGATGGGTAGAGAGAAAGGGTGATTCATCACTGCTGTTAAAGGGCCATAATACCCAAATGTTTAAACACTTGAAAGTGATGCAATATAGCTGTAAAAAGCTGACTAGAAAATATCTCCTGAACATCTCTATGTAAAAAAGAAAGATATTTTACCTCAAAAGTTCCTCAGTAGCCACCTCCCATTGTAAAGGATTTCTAAGTAGCATATTAGTGTGTCTGTCCTGGGACAGCTGAAAGGATGAGCCTCGTGAACGCTCATATTATTTCACCAATCAGGTAAAGGAAGCTTACTATGAAATCTCATGAGAGTTAAGTCAAATCTCATGAGATCACAGTAAGAGTTCATGACCTCAGCACTACTGATGCTGATTGGCTGCTGTTCATTTCTTCATTTATTTTTTTATTTTTACCTGCAGCTGAGTATAACTTTTTACACAGAACTTACTCTGCTGAGCTGAGGAAATTGTGAGGTAAAATATGTTCCTTTTTAACATAGAGATGCTCAGGTGATATTTTCCTGTCAGCTTTTTACAGTTATACTGCATCAGTTTCAAGTGATTTAGCATATGAGTATTATGTCCCTTTAAACAAGAACTTTTACAAAAGCGCTGCATGATATATGGTAATAGCAGAGCTTCCAATAACGTCTCTCCCGGGCATAGCAGCAGCTGCACTAAGACGGGACCTTTCTGAAGAGTTTTTGAATCACCCTCTCTCTATCCTCCAGACATTGTAAGACCCACAAAAGTAAAGATGGGGTGTGGAAGTGGGAGAAAAAAAAAATTGTCAGGTAGAAGCAGTGTACAGAGACGGGAGCATGTGAGAAGTCGGCTGCTGAACTGAAGCTAACTAACGTATCAGCATTGTTTCAGCTGATTTACTGCAACTGCTTGAAATTGGCTTTTCAGGAGTCACATAATATAGAAATATATATATTAAGTGTGCTTAATTGAAGCTTCTGTGTGAGCTATATAGCAGTGCACATTATAACCGTGCACTGATTTGTTAGGTTGTCATGTGACTTATGTCATACATGACGTCACCACAGCCTGCTTGGAAGTTCATAGGTGCAATAGGCCGAAGCAAACAAGTAGACAGCACCTTCCATATATGGAAGAGCTCTGGGGGGGGGGGGGAGTTGGGATCAGAAGAATCAAAAATGTGATGGGGTTAATAGCACTTGTCAAGGAAACTGTTCTAAAGGTAATCTTCTAATATGCCATAGTTTTTGGAAATATTAATAGCACATACTGTTTTAGTAAAGCTTTTAGCGAAAAAGTATTTACAATGTTTTGTTCTTCTTCAAAAATAGAAAAATGTCCAACCTCTACTAACCAATCCAGAACCCATTTAACTTGGTAGACAATATTTTATATATTTCAAAATTTTTAATTGCTGTTAGTGTTAATTTATTGTAGCCACATTTTGGCCTCCTCTTAACCTATAAAAAAAAATCTACTTAGTTTAATTAAATTCTTTGTTAACAGAAAAAGATTATACATCAGATAATATTCTAGGGACAATAAACATTTTATTAACACTTATTTCTTTCCTAAGATATGGAGAGTCCACAACGTCATTCAATTACTAGTAGGAATATCACTCCTGGCCAGCAGGAGGAGGCAAAGAGCACCACAGCAATGCTGTTGAGTGTCACTCCCCTACCCGTAATCCCCAGCCATTCTCCTTGCCTCTGTCAATGGAGTAGGTGAAGTTTGGTGTCTGAAGAAATTAATTTCTTTTTTGGATACTTTTACCTGCAAGCAAGGATCTGGGTTTAGTCGAGTCCACGTTAATCTCTTCAGTAGAGTAGTGGTGGCTTTTACACAGTTAGGAAGTTGTGAGGTGGTGCTTACTTTGTTTCCTAACATATTGCTGCCCTAGTTATAGAAAGCCTGAGTTTTGTTACTCTGTTCTTTCTTTTTCTACAGGTCTCTGTAAGGAGTATGTGTCCTTTCACACCTGGTAAGCTGTCGTCCTGCCTGACAGCTAGATTGCAGTTAAGTAGGTATGGAGACATGCACTTAAAGGGACAGTCAAGTCCAAAAAAAACTTTCATGTTTCAAATAGGGCATGTAATTTTAAACAACTTTCCAATGTACTTTTATCACCAATTTTGCTTTGTTCTCTTGGTATTCTTAGTTGAAAACTAAACCTAGGAGGTTCATATGCTAACGTCTTAGACCTTGAAGGCCACCTCTAATCTAAATGCATTTTGATAGTTTTTCACCACTAGAGGGCATTAGTTCACGTATTTCATATAGATAACATTGAGCTCATGCACATGAATTTACCATGGAGACCGCAATGCAAGTCTGTCAAAAGAACTGAAATAAGGGGGCAGTCTGCTGAGGCTTAGATACAAGGTTTATTACAGAGGTAAAACGTGTATAATTATAACTGTGTTGGTTATGCAAAACTGGGGACTTGGTAATTAAGGGATTATCTATCTTTTAAAACAACAAAAATTCTGGTGTTGACTGTCCCTTTAAGGAGAATGAGCTGCAATTTTATGTGGGACATGAAAATATCCTTTATATATGATACTTTTAGGCTGGCTGCAGGACACTGTATTTGTGACTATAAAAGGGAGACTTAGGAGTTTTAATGCATATTGGAAACTTGCATATCCTTTATTATTGGGGCTAATGTTTACTTTATTCTTCTGGGTTATGTGTCTCAGGAGGAATTGGAGACCTTTTTTTAAAAGTTTTAGTAATTTGGTGGGCTACTTTGTTTGAGAAACACAGTGAGGCACAGTTTGTTTAATTGGCTCTGGCGGTTTCCTAGGAGATGCAAGAGGAAGTCTCTGTTAGAGAATAACTGTGAGTCTCTCTGTAACGCACGCTTTCAATTCAGCTGCGCAGTTTCTTCTTGGTTAAAGTCATGTGACTTCCGCTTTTCCGCATTCTTTAAGCGGAGCGACATCACTATCCGACATCTCCTCTGCTTATTTCTTCCTGGAGAGTGCTAGGAACGTCTGGAGAGTTTCTGTCTGTTTTCTTATCATTTTTGTAAAGTGATGTTGCGGTGGTCGGGTAAGGCACCTCAGTTAGGCTGAGGTGCAGAGGTCCTGATTTAGTTTTTTGTTCAGCTGGGAAAGTATTCTAAGATTCTCGCTCTAAGTATTTTTTGTTTCTTAAAGTGACAGTAACAAGTTTAAATAAATAAATTTATTTTGTTAATATGTATATGGATCAAGACTTTGTGTCTTTAGATAAATGTTTGTTATGCCTTAAGGAACAAATTGTTTTGCCTATGCAATTCTGTGTTGCATGCTTAGCTAGAACTCTTGAATGTAAAGACAGATTGTTGCCCTCTGAGCCCAATGTCTCTCAGGATGATGCTGTTCAGGCAATGCCACAGCCTTCTCTTCAAGCGTCCCAAACGTCAATGGTGTCACATGCAGTGCCCTGCGGTTCCTCTCAGCTTCCGTGGTTTTGTTTATTTTCCTGTAGATTTTGATGCACAGATATCTTCAGCGGTATCTGCAGCATTATCTGCATTATTCAGATAGTAAGGTTTCTGTACCACCTACTGCTATGCAGTTTGCCCTTAATCATAAGTCTGATGAGGAGGATACGTCGGTAGCTTCTGAGGGTGATATCTCAGATTCTGACATTATAATTCCTTTGTCTGAGGTTGAAGAAGTTAACTTCAGGTTTAAGCTTGAACACCTTTGTGTATTATTAAAGGAGGTTTGTATTATTAAAGGTGGTATTGGCTACTCTGGACAACTCCGACTCTCCTGTCGTGGTCAACCCTAAAAAAAAAATCTAGTAAGCTTAATAAATACTATGATGTTCCTTCCTCTGTGGAAGTGTTTCCTATTCCAGACCATGTGACGGAGACTATTACAAAGCAATAGGAGAAGCCAGGGATTCCTTTCTCTCCGTTCTTCAGTTTTTAAAGAGATGTTTCCTGTTGCTGATTCCATTAAAGATTCATGGCACACGGTGCCTAAAGTAGAAGGGGCTATTTCTACTTTGGCTAAGAGAACTACAATCCCTATAGAGGATAGCTGCCCTTTTAAGGATCCGATGGATAAGAAGCTGGAGGCTAATTTGAAAAAGATGTATGTTCATCAGGGTCTTCAATGGCAATCTGCAGTTTGTATTGCCACTGTAGCAAGTGCAGCATCTTATTGGTGCGATGCCTTGTCTGAATCTATTTTAGAAGAGACTCCGTTGGAAGAAATTTAAGATAGGATTTAGGCTCTTAAACTAGCCAATTCCTTTATTTCTGATGCTAATATAACAGTTATTAGACTGGGGGCCAAGATGTCTGGCTTCACTATCTTGGCCCACATGGCTCTGTGGTTAAAATCTTGGTCTGCTGATGTTACCTCCAAGTCCAATCTTCTGGCGCTTCCTTACTTGTTTGGACCTGGCCTGGCAGAAATAATTTCTATTACTGGTGGAAAGGGGTCTTTTCTACCGCAGGACAAGAAGAACAGACTTAAAGGATGTCAAAGTAATTTTCGTTCCTTTCATAACTTCAAAAGTCTTCATCTTCTGCTTCCAAGCAGTAGCAGTCCAAGTCTTCTTGCAAACCCAATCAGTCTTGGCCCAATCAGTCTTGGAGCAAGGGGGAGCAATCAAAGAAACCCTCAGCATGAAGGGTCGGCCCCCGGTCCGGGATCAGATCAAGTGGGGGGCAGACTTTCCCTTTTTTGTCAAGTGTGGATACAAGATGTCCCAGATCCTTGGGCTGTGGACATTGTATCTCAGGGTTACAAAATAGAATTCAAAGCTTTTCCTCCCAGGGGCAGATCCCACCTCTCAAGATTATCTCCTGTCCAGATAAGAAGAGAGGCATTCTTGAACTGCATTCAGGAACTCAACAATTTTCTCAGGTTACCATCATTCAAAATGGAAACCATTCGTTCCATTCTTCCTTTGGTCCAAGAGGGTCAGTTCATGACGACCATAGACCTGAAGGATGCGTATCTTCATGTTCCCATCCCAGGGATCATCACAAGTTCCTGAGAATCGCCTTTCTAAATAAACACTTTCAGTTTGTGGCTCTTCCGTTTGGCCTTGCCACAGCTCCCAGAATTTTCACCTCTGTCTCAGGGCAGATGCGTCCGGAGACCTTCCTGGGTGATTGTGACCACGGACGCCAGCCTGCTTGGCTGGGGAGCAGTCTGGAACTCGTTAAAGACGCAGGGTCTATGGACTTGGGAGTAGTCTGCTCTCCCCATAAACATCTTGGAGTTGAGAATGATTTACAATGCTCTGATGGCTTGGTCTCAGTTGTCTTTAGCCCGGTTTTATCAGGTTCCAATCGGACATCGTCACCTAAGTGGCTTACATCAACCACCAGGGAGGAACTCAGAGTTCCTTAGCCATGAAGGAGGTGGCTCGGATTATCCAGTGGGCAGAAGTTAACAATTGTTGTCTGCCATCCACATTCCAGGAGTGGACAACTGGGAGGCGGATTTTTTGAGCAGACAGACATTTCATCCCGGAGAGTGGGCTCTCCAACCAGAGGTGTTCTCCAGGTTAATCCTCAAATAGGGGTTGCCACAGTTGGATCTGATGGCGTCTCGGTAGAACACCAAGCTTCCAAGGTACGGTTCAAGGTCAAGAGATCCGCAGGAAGCTCTAAAAGATGCTCTGGCGCTTCCTTGGAATTTCGGTCTAGCATACCTATTTCCTCCGTTTCCGCTCCTTCCACGAGTCATTGCTTGTATCAAGCAGGAGAGAGCGTCAGTAATTTTAATAGCTCTTGTTTGGCCTCGCCCTGTTCGTTGTTTTCTCAGGTAAACGTAAGGGTCAGAAGACCACCACTTCTACTCTTTCTCTCTGGTTGAGGAGTGTTATCCGGTTAGCCTAGGAGACAGCTGGCCAACAGCCTCCTGAGAGAATTACGCCTCATTCCACTAGGGCTGTCTCTTCTTCCTGGGCTTTCAAAAATGAAGCTTCTGTGGAGCAATTCTGCAAGGCGGCCTCTTGGTCCTCAATGCATACCTTTTTCAAATTCTGCAAATTCTATACTTTTGCCTCGGTTGAGGCTTCTTTTGGGAGAATAGTTCTTCTAGCGGTGGGGCCTTCTGTTTAGGTCCGCCTGTCTTGTTCTCCCTCCCTTCCATTCGGTGTCCTCTAGCTTGGGTATTGCTTCCCATAAGTAATTAGAATGGATTTGTGGACTCTCCATGCCAATTGGAAAGAAAACAAAATTATGCTTACCTGATAAATTCTTTTCCTGGAATGGAGAGTCCATGACCCGCCCTTAATTTGATTTAAGCCGGCTTTTTTTCTATAAACCTCGGGCACCTCTATACCCTTTTGTCATCTTCTTTTACATTTTCCTTCGGCCGAATGACTGGGGATTATGGGCAATGGGATCGACACTTAACAGCTCTGCTGGGGTATTCTTTGCATCCTCCTGCTGGCCAGGAGTTGAATTCCCACTATTAATTAGAATGGATTAGTGGACTCTCCATGCCAAGGAAAGAAAAAAAATTATCAGGTAAGCATAATTTTTTTTTTCACTTATGTTTAACATTTTAGATGTTTTCTCAAAATCTCGAATTTTAAAGGGACACTGAACCCAATTTTTTTTCTTTCATGATTCAGATAGAGCATGACATTTTAAGCAACTTTCTAATTTACTCCTATTATCAATTTTTCTTCGTTCTCTTGCTATCGCAGGAATGTAAATCTTATCAGCCAGTCCATTTTAAGTTCAGCACCATGGATAGCGCTTGCTTATTGTAGGTTTACATTTACCCACCAATAAGCAAACAATAACCCAGGTTCTCAACCAAAAATAAGCTGGCTCATATGCATCACAATCCTGCTTTTTAAATCAAGATAGCAAGAGAGCGAAGAAATATTGATAATAGGAGTAAATTAGAAAGTTGGTTAAAATTGCATGCTCTATGTGAAACATAAAAAAAATTTGGTTTAGTGTCCCTTTTAAGATACTTCTAAATCTTCTAAATACAGTGTTTGCCATACTTTTATGAAGCATTGAAGAGAAACAATTTTTTGGAAAACATCGGTGTGAACTATACTGTAGTGATATGATATATCCATTGAAAACTGTGGTTGTTATGTTCCCATCCAAAAGTGCCTTGGGAGGTCTCATTTGGTGGATTAGCTGTTATGGCGCATCTGCAATATTACAAGGATCCTGGCCTGTTTATTTGTCGGCGTCCGAAACCTGCGAATGCGGAAGAAGGAGGCCGCTTGTGACGTTGTGTGTTGCACTTTCACAAGCAGAAATCCAGCTCTAAAAAGAGCTAAACATTGCGAGCGGCCGCCGCCTTCTGCATTCAAAAGCATCCAAATCTTCCAAATGCACAGGTCTATTAATTTTATATATTTTTTTGGATGTAGAAAATAATTTATTATGCTTAATTCTTAAAAATTTAAATATAGTGATAGAATGTTTTAATCAGCACTTAAGTATTGTGTTGTTTTGTAAACAAAGTGATTTGGAGGTTTTATATATTTTAGAAAACAGTTCATTATCCTCTAAACAAATATTAAATTGCTATGTTTGTTAGAAAAGTATTAATATTAGTGAAGACTTTCTTTGGATTTGTGTTAACTGCTTGTTCTGTTTTCTCAGGGTATTCGAATACCTCTTAAATCAAAGCAAAATGAGCCCACTATTCAACCTAAACGAGCTAGGTGAGATGATATATTTCTGCTATAAAGATTATGTTAAGCATTATTATTATTTTTATTATCGGTTATTTGTAGAGCGCCGACAGATTCCGCAGCGCTAATTATTATATCCAGCTTATGTTTTTATTATTTTTTTCAAAAAGTTTCCTTCTGCCAGATTAATCTTTAAAAGATATTTTATTCTGATTTTGTTTTTTTATTAAAAATATTTGTAATTGCATAGGCAAGTATATAATATGTCATTTGATAATCAACTTACTTTGTAGATGTGCAGAAATTCATTATTCTAATTATCTAAAATGAATGCTGAATATGGCCTCGGCTGTTTTTGGTGCTTGCTATTAGTATAAAAGTGCAACACACAAATATCTGTTCATTTCAAGGTATTTGTTTACATTAAAAAAATCGTCCATAAAAAATGCGGCAGCCAGCAACTATATTTGGCATTCCTATAATGAGTGCTGAATAACTAGTTTCTGCTCATGTCTATTCATTTGTGCTAACTGAAATCTAGTTTTAATAGTATCCTTCATTTCCAGAATTGAAGACCTACCACCTCCAACTAAAAAATTGTCTTCAGATTTAACTCCTCATGTGATGTTCACTGGCTTTGATCCATCACAAGCCCAGCAATATATCAAGGTAACATAATTTTCCACTTTGAATATAATAATTATATACACTTTTTTTCATTTAAAAATTAGATGCAATTTAGGAATCTTTAAGAGCTTGTATTGTACTGTGCTTGTTTCTTTGGTTAGCACATGATACTTTATAAGTTTTAATTATCTTGGATGATTGTTGTAGCACTTTGCCCATCAGGCAAGCACACCCATTATCTTCAATATATTTGTGACTATTTAGCATGTTGTTTATGAGATATGCTTCCTATCAGATTAAACTGTGCTTGTTTATAGCACATTGTCTGCTAGTATGTTCTTTCCTCTAGCTAATCATTTATAATATATATGATTTTTATGGTATTTTCCACCCTTGTACAAAAGTTCTCTGTCCAAACAGATTTTTCCAAGTCAATTCCATTTATTATTTTACTATTTTGTGTCTATGCTTCTCAATGTCATTTAGAGAAGCGTTTCTTAACTCCAGACTTCCAGTACCCATAACAGGCCAGATTTGTATAGTATCTGAACTACAATACAGATGAAATAATTAGCTGATCAGTAACCATGATTACTAACTTGCCTTCACCTAGTTTCCTAGTTCATTACCTGTTAAGGGTGTTTGAGGACTGGAGTTGAGAAACGCTGATTTAGAGGGTTCTGCATCCGTAACAGAACTTTTTTTTACATGTATTAGAACTTAGGGCACATGAAAATTAATTTTGGGATATCCGCTAACATTAGATTACCAAAGCATTCGTTATTATAGTAGACCTATCATGCGTTTGTACACATTTAAAGGGACAATCTAGTCCAAATTAAACTTGCATGATTCAGATAGGGCTTGCAATTTTAAACAACTTTTCCAATGTACTTTTAGCATTAAATTTGCTTTGTTTCTTTGGTGGTATTTTTGAAAAGCTAAACCTAGCTAGGCTCAAACTGGTTTCTAAAACGTTGAAAAACGCCTCTTAGCTCAGAGCATTTTTTAAAGTTGTTCACAGTTAGACTGTATTAGTGTCATATAGATAAACATTGTGCTCACTCCCATGGAGTTATTTAGGAGTCTGCACTGATTGGCTAAACTCCATGTCTTGTCAAACACACTGAGATAAGGGGGCAGTCTGCAGAGGTTTAGATACAAGGTAATCACAGAGGTAAAACATATTAATATAACTGTTGGTTATGCAAAACTGGGGAATGGGTAATAAAGGAATTATCAATCTTTTTAAACAATAAGAATTCTGGTGTAGACTGTCCCTTTAAGTTGTTACTGGCCATTCTAATTTGCCATGTGGTATCACAATTTCCTGTTTGCTTGTCTGTTCTTTTAAAATGGTGCAATGGAAAGCCTAAAGGTCCTGCCAACACTTATTGTATTAGTATTGTAGTGTTGTCCTCAAATATCCAATTAAGGCCATATAGTTGAATTTGTCAATTTCAGTTTATTTTGTAAAACAAAAGTTTTTGTACCTATGGTGGATAATTTTTCACCTCTGCAACAAGGCAACCTCTACAGAGTTCGTTCATTCAGTCTAAGCATTTTTCCTTCAAATCTCAAACTAAATACAACTTTTTTTCTTTCATCAGATGTGAGAGTCCATGAGACATCACATGTTTTTATTACACTCCAATCTACTAGGAGGAAGCAAAAAACAAAAAACAAACACATACCAAAGCTTAAATTGCTCCCACTTAATCTGAATCTGCAGGTCCCTATTGCATACTTTTCCTTAATATGGAGAGAGTCCACGGCTTCATTCCTTACTTGTGGGAATACAAAACCTGGCCACCAGGAGGATGCAAAGACACCCTAGCCAAAGGCTCAAATACCTCTCCCACTCCCCTCATCCCCAGTCATTCTTTGCCTTTCGTCACAGGAGGATGGCAGAGAAGTGTCGGAAAATTCAGAGTAGTCTCTTATGGAGGGTAGTACTCTTCGGTATGGGACTGGAGTTTTAAGTAGTCTTGTCAGCCTCTCAGTGAGAGCATTGACGGATGGTAGGGTCTGGAAATGCAGGGAGAGTCTTTCTGCGAAACCATCCAGACTTGTATTAACAGCTCCTAAGCAATCAGTGTTAACGAGTTTCACTGCCTGCTTCTATCACTCAAGTCCATGTCAGGTGCGAAGCTACAAGACTGTCAAACTTGAGAGGCTGTATGTCTGTTCCACGGCGGTGATTCCGTTAAGATCGTTTAATTTTATGATAACGCAAGAAGACAGGGTCACAGTGTGACTCCTTTTTATCTGTATGGAATCAAAGGTTAATATCTCTGGAAGGGGATTATTGAACAGGGGAGATTTACGCATAATTGACTTTTATTATGTTTTTATACTGCGACATGTGTGAGTTGAGGCTCAGGCAGATGTTGGAACAGTCAGGTTTACTTTCGGTTTGGATATCAGAGCAGCCTGTCAGAATTGGCACGCTTTTTTCCAGGAGCAGGGGCGGTCCTTCATGGCCTTGCGGTTTACAGGAGACAAAGCAGTTTCTCTGTGGGGCCTGGGTCATAGGAGGTGGTGAGTGACATTTATCTTTTTCTATAGTCCATCTTCAGAGCACAAGCTATGGAGGACTCTGGTACGTTAGCGGGTACTCTCTCTTTACCTAAATCTAATACCTGTTTTTACGGTATACCCGCCTGCTCAATTTTGTTCCACATGCCTTTTTAAAGTACTTATATCTAAGAAACCCAAGATGTTTAGTACCACTGAGCAGTCCACCTTTGAGGGGTCTCCGTCCCGTGAGGTGCGTTCCCTGCAGTCATCTCCTATTACACATGCAGCTTCCCATGGCACTACTAATCCTCCTTCGGGAGAGGCCCTCTTACCGCCAGACTTTACTGAACAACTACAAACGGCAGTGTCTACGGCCTTCAGTGCTTTACCTCGCCCTGCTAAGCGCAAGCAAAAGGTTAAATATTGCTATCCTTCCCAGGGGTCACCTATCAACTTGTTGGATTTATCTGATACTAGATTATCCGCTGATGAGGACGCCTCTGATACTTCAGAGGATGCTCTTTCTAGGTCGGAATCTGCTGCCTCTATACCTCCGGCTGTGGAGGAACCAGACTTAAGATTTAGGATTGAGCACTTACGCTTTCTGTTAAAGGAAGTGTTGGCTACTTTAGAGGTTCCAGAACCTAAATTACCAGAGGAACCTTCTATTCCTAAACTTGATAAAGTTTATAAGGACAGGGTGGTGCCACAGACTTTCCTGGTTCCCGTAAAGATGGCAAATATTATTAAGAATGAATGGGAGAGACTTGGATGTTCATTTTCCCCTCCTCCTTCCTTTAAGAAATTTTTCTCAGTTCCAGACTCGCAATTAGAGTCGTGGGGTTCCGTCCCTAAGGTGGATGGAGCTATCTCTACGCTCGCTAAGCGCACTACTATCCCGCTTGAGGATAGTTTGTCGTTTATGGAGCCCATGGATAAGAAGCTAGAAACTCTTAAGAAAGATTCAGCACACAGGGATTTTTGTTTACACCTGCAGCGGCAGTTGCTGCGGTGGCTGAAGCCGCTACTTATTGTTGCGACTCTCTATCGGAGATGATGGAGGTGGAAACTCTCCTTGAGGAGATCAAGGAAAGAATTAAGGCCTTATGGGTAGATAATTCTTTTATCTGTGATGCAAATATGCAGATCATTCGCCTCAATGCCAAGACATCAGGTTTTTCTGTTCTAGACCGCAGGGCACTCTGGCTGAAGTCATGACTTCAAAATCTAGACTACTTTCCCTTCGTTTTAAAGGGAAGATTCTTTTCGGTCCAGGCCTGGACTCAATCATATCCACAGTAACTCGGGGCAAAAGTGCCTTTCTACCGCAGGAAAAGAATAATAAACCTAAAGGACAGGGTTCTAATTTTCATACCTTTCGTTTGGATAAATTCCAACGCCAGCAGCCCTCTGTGAAGCCTGAACAGTCCAAGGGAACTTGGAAACCGTCTCAGGCTTGAAATAAATCCAAGCAGAACAAGAAGCCCGCCGAGACAAAATTGCCATGAAGGGGCGGCCCCCGATTCGTCGCTTGATTACGTTGGAGGCAGACTCTCTTTGTGGAGGCTTGGCTTGGGGACGTGCAAGACCCTTGGGTTCTGGAGGTCATTGCTCAGGGTTACAGGATAGGTTTCAAATCTCATCCACCCAGGGGCAGATTCCTTTTATCAAACCTGTCTTCAAGACCAGAAAAACTAGAAGCTTTTCTAGGGTGCGTGAGGGATCTCTCTTCCCTGGGAGTAATTGTGCCGGTACCTCTAGCAAAAAGAGGTCTGGGGTACTACTCAAACCTTTTTGTGGTCCCAAAAAAGGAGGGTACGTTTCGCCCGATTCTGGACCTAAAGTGCTTAAACAAGTTCCTGTCGGTCCCATCGTTCAAGATGGAGACGATAAGGTCCATTCTGCCTTTAGTTGAGGGACAGTTCATGACTACAATAGACTTGAAGGATGCTTACCTTTATGTGCCAATACACAAAGATCACTTCTGGTTCTTAAGATTCGCGTTTCTGGACCAGCACTTCCAGTTTGTTGCTCTACCATTTGGTCTAGCTACTGCCCCAAGATTCTTTACAAAGGTTCTGGGGGCTCTGCTCGTGTTGGCGAGATCCAGAGGTATTGCAGTAGCGCCATATTTGGACGACATCCTGGTTCAGGCTCCGTCCTGTCGGCTGGCAGAGGACTATTCAAGAGCTATTCTACTTCGATCTCATAGATGGAAGATAAACTTAGAAAAGAGTTCTCTGGTTCCCAGGGTGGAATTCCTGGGTACGATAATAGATTCCATATCCATGAGGATATTTCTTACAGACGAGAGACATTGCAAGACCTCCTTTAGGCCCTCTGTGGCCCGGTGTATGGAGGTAATTGGGCTCATGGTGTCCAGCATATATATCATCCCATTCGCCAGATTCCATCTCAGAGGCAGTGGAACAGAGACCACTCAGATCTGTCACAATAGATTTCTCTGGACAACCGGTCGAGAGAATCGCTCTTTGTGGCTCTGTCCAGATCACCTGTACCAAGGGACATCCTTCTTGAGACCATCCTGGGAGATTGCGACTACGGATTCAAGTCTATCAGGATGGAGAGCTGTTTGGGGTGCCAGGAAGGCACAGGGCCTGTGGACTCGAGAGGAATCTCTCCTCCTGATCAACATTTTCGAACTTCGAGCGATCTTCAGTGCTCTTAAGGCTTGGCCTCTTCTGGGTTCGTCCCAGTTTATCAGATTCCAATCAGTCAACATAACCTAGGTGGCTTACATTAACCATCAGGGTGGAACGAGGAGCTCCCAAGCAATGAGGGAAGTAACTCTGATTCTGGAATGGGCGGAAGCCCACAATTGCTCGCTGCCCAGATACGAGTCCGGTCCAGGGATCCTCAGGCAGAGCTGATAAATGCATTAGCAGTGCCTTGGAGGTTCAACCTAGTTTACATCTTTCCACCATTACCACTTCTCCCTCGTGTAGTGGCCCGCATCAAGCAGGAGCAAGCTTCGGCTTTTCTAATTGCTCCATCGTGGCCACAAAGGATGTGGTGGGGATGTCTTCATCTCCTCAATGGAGGTAAACTTGTCTCAGAGATCTGCTGGAACAGGGTCCTTTTTTCATCAGAATCTAGATTCTCTGAGGCTGACTACGTGGGAATTGAACGCTTAGTCCTAGCCAAGAGAGGTTTTTCTGAGAGAGTGATTGATTCTCTCATTCAAGCTAGAAAGACGGTCACCCGTCGCATCTATCATAAAGTGTGGAGGACCTATTTATTCTGGTGTGAAGAGCGTGGATTCCCCTGGCATAAGGTGAAGATGTCCAGGATTTTTTCCTTTCTCCAAGATGGTTTGGAGAAGGGACTTGCCGCAAGTTCCTTAAAGGGACAGATTTCAGCTCTTTTTGTGCTATTGCACAAGAGGCTCGCTGAGCTTCCTGATGTACAGTCTTTTGTTCAGGCTCTGTCTAGAATCAGACCTGTGCTTAGACCTGCTGCTGCTCCTCCTTGGAGCTTAAATCTAGTTCTTAAGATTTTGCAGAGGGCTCCGTTAGAGCATTTGGTTGATATTAAATTATTGTCTTGGAAGGTTCTTTTTCTACTGGCTATTGCTTCGGCACGCAGAGTGTCTGATATAGGGGCCTTGCAATGTGAGCCTCCTTAACTAGTTTTCATGCTGATAAGGCTGTTCTTCGTACTGGGTTGGGTTTTCTCCCCAAGATTGTGTCTGATCGCAACATCAATCAGGAGATTGTGTTTCCTTCCTTGTGTCCTAATCCTTCTTTGAAGGAACGATTACATCATAATTTGGAAGTGGTTCGGGCTTTGAAATTCTATCTCCAGGCTACGAAGGATTTTAGACTGACTTCGTCCTTGTTTGTTGTCTATTCTGGGAAGAGTAGAGGGCAGAAGGCTTTTTCCACTTCCTTGTCTTTTTGGTTGAGGAGCATTATTCGCTTAGCATATGAAACAGCAGGACATAAGCCTCCTCAGAGGATTACGGCTCATTCAACCAGAGTTGTGGCTTTTGGGAGAGAGGTTTTGCAGGCTGTGGTGCCCTCAGAATAGTGTCCGCCTCTCTTTTTAACCCCCCCTCCCCCATTTTCATTCAGTGTCCTCTAGAGCTTGGGTATATGTTTCCCACAAGTAAGGAATGAAGCCGTGGACTCAACTCATATTAACCCTTTAAGTGCTAATGACGGCTCTGAGCTTCCCACTCTGGTGCCGGCTCTGAGTTTCCCACTCTCTAAGCTCGCTAAGCGCACTACTACTCTGGTGCTAATGACGGCTCAGAGCCGTCACTAGCACTCTCCCACCTTGAGGGAGATCTGGGGGCTCCCACCCGCTCCTACCCCGTTGATCGTGCCTGTAGAGTGACGGGCATCGCCAGGGCATCACGTTTTGCGCGGTGAAGTCACGTGCAATGACGTGATGACGTCACCGTGCAACTTAATTAATTAATAATTTGTCAATACAAAGTATAAGGAAAGGGGGCATGCTGCTTTGAAGCCTGTATCTCAGGCATCTAAGCAGCTACAGACCCACCATTGGAAAGGTAATCGCCTAACCTTTCAAATGGTGTAAGTCACCATTGGAAAAAAAAAATGTTAAATAAAAATGTTAAATAAATTGAAACAGCTTAGCACCCAGGTGCGAAAGTGCTTAGCACTCAAAGGGTTAAGAAGGAAAACATGAATTATGCTTACCAGATAATTTTCTTTCCTTCTGTATGAGGAGAGTCTACTGCCCCCACCCGTTCTCTCCGTTGGGTGGACCTACATTTTTGTTATTCTTCTGGCACCTTTTATACCCTGATATTTCTCCTTCTGTTCCTTGTTCCCTCGGCAGAATGACTGGGAGATGAGGGGAGTGGGGGAGGTATTTGAGCATTGGGCTGCTGTGTCTTTACCTCCTCCTGGTTGCCAGGTTCTGTATTCCCACAAGTAAGGAATGAAGCCGTGGACTCTCCTCATGTAGAAGGAAAGGAAATTATCTAGTAAGCATAATCAGTGTTTTTCTGTGTTATCACTTTGTGTATGCCTCTTCTGAGGTTACTTTTGGCAGGAAAGTTCTGTGGGCCGTAGTCCCTGATCAGTAATGTACTTGCCTTCTCTGTTTGCCCCCCCCATTACATATTGGTCTCTTAGATTCCCACATTTGATGTCTCAAGGACTGTTACTATGCTGTTCCTGATTTTAAAAAAAAATTAAATAATGCTGAAAGTTCACAAGCCCCGCCCTTTCTTTTGAACCATTTTCTACTTGTTTTGCACTTCATTTGTCCGCTTTGTCTTTCCTGCTTTTCTGTTTCCTCCATCAACTTGGCTTACGATTCAGGGTAAGTGGGAGGAATGTGGGTTTTTTTGCCTCCACCTACTGGACTAGAGTGTAATTCCAACATGTGATGTCCTGTGGACTCTCACCATCATGAAAGAAAATTAATTTATTAGGTAGGCATTTTTTCTTCTATAAGGTAAGACAAGTCCACGGATTCATCCTTTACTTGTGGGATATTCTCCTCCTGCTAACAGGAAGTGGCAAAGAGCACCACAGCAGAGCTGTCTATATAGCTCCTCCCTTAGCTCCACCCTCAGTCATTCTCTTTGCCTACTCTAAGTACTAGGAAGGGTAAAGTGAAAGAGGTGATAAAATATTAGTTTTTAATTTCTTCAAGCAAGAGTTTGTTATTTTAAATGGTACCGGTGTGTACTATTTACTCTCAGGCAGCAGATGGATGAAGACTGCTGCCTGGAGGATGATGATCTTAGCATTTGTAACTAAGGTCCATTGCTGTTCCCACAGAGGCTGAGGAGTACAGGAAACTTCAGTGTGAGGAACGTTTTCATGCTATGCAGCAATGAGGTATGTTCAGTCATATTTTTCTGGAGAGACTGTGTATTTCAGAAAGGCTGACATTATACCCAGGAGGGTAAGGGTAAGCAGTAATCCTACAGCTAATAAGAAGGGCATTACTAAGCTTGCATAAGGAGCCAATTACAAAGATGGTTGACACTGAGTTGTAAATGTTTGTGGGCAAACGTTTTTATGATCTGGGAGTGCTTTTGTGGGCAATAACGTTTTGTGCAACTTTGAGGGTAAACTTGACTTTTTTTTTTTGGGTCTCAGAACCCACATGGCTAGTTAAAACCGCTCTGGTGCGGTTCTGTGAGGCTGTGAAGACATCGAGTGAGATGGGCGGGGCCTATTTTCGCGCCTCAGATGCGCAGTTAGTTTCTCGCAGCAAGCTCTGACTCCTGAGGGCCCTGGTGGATGTTTTGGGCCAAATCGAAGCTTTAACCCTACATTTACTATTCCTGAGGGCAGGTAGGGCCACAGCAGGGCTGTGGCAAGGTGCTGAGAGTGTTTTTTTCCCCAGATTTAGGCCTAATTCTATCCGGTTTACACATTAAAGGGTTAAATGTTATAATAACTTGTGGGGCAATCTTAACTACCTATATTGTGCCTGCTTGCAAAATTTTGAAAAATTTGCAGAACGTGTATGCTTTTTTTCTCTTAAAGGTGCAGTACCGTTTTTTTAAGATTATTTTTTTCACTAAATAAAGTGTTTCCATGCTTGTTTGTAGTCATTACTAGCCTGTTCAGTATGTCTGACATTGAGGAAAGTCAATGTTCAATATGTTTAGAAGCCATTGTGGAACCTCCACTTAGAATATGTCCCTCATGCACTGAAAGGTCAATAAATGGCAAAGAACATATTTTAGCTACTTAAAGTATGTCACAGGATGATTCTCAGGCAGAAGGGAATCAGGTTATGCCATCTAATTCTCCCCAAGTGTCACAACCATTAACGCCCGCACAAGCGACGCCAAGTACTTCTAGTGCGTCTAATTCTTTCACCCTGCAAGATATGGCCGCAGTTATGAATACTACCCTCACAGAGGTTTTATCTAAGTTGCCTGGGTTGCAGGGGAAGCGCAATAGGTCTGGTGTGAGAACAAACACTGAGCCCTCTGACGCTTTATTAGCCATATCCTATGTACCTTCACAATGTTCTGCGTTGGGGGTGAGAGATTCGCTGAGAGTTTTCTGATTCAGGAAATATGTTCCCTCAGACAGATTCAGATATGACGGCTTTTAAATTTAAACTAGAACACCTCCGCTTATTGCTCAGGGAGGTTTTAGCGACTCTGGATGATTGTGACCCTATTGTAGTTCCAGAGAAATTGTGTAAAATGGACAGATTCCTAGAGGTTCCTGCCTACACTGATGTTTTTCTGGTCCCTAAGAGGATTTCGGACATTGTTACTAAGGAGTGGGATAGACCAGGTATTCCGTTCGCTCCCCCTCCTACTTTTAAGAAAATGTTTCCCATATCAGACACCGTGCGGGACTCGTGGCAGACGGTCCCTAAGGTGGAGGGAGCTATTTCTACCCTGGCTAAGCGTACAACTATACCTTTTGAGGACAGTTGTGATTTCAAAGATCCTATGGATAAAAAATTAGAGGGTCTCCTGAATATTTGTTCAAGGTTTTCTTCTCCAACCTATAGCGTTCATTATTCCTGTAACTACTGCAGCGTCCTTTTGGTTCGAGGCTCTGGAAGAGGCTCTTCAGGTTGAGACCCCATTAGATGATATACTGGATAGAATTAGGGCTCTCAAGCTAGCTAATTCTTTCATTACAGATGCCGCTTTTCAACTGGCTAAATTAGCGGCAAAGAATTCAGGTTTTGCCATGGAACGGATGAATCCGTGGACTCGTCTTACCATAGAAGAAATTAATTTATCAGGTAAGCATAAATTTACTTTTTTTATTTATTTTTTTCGAGTATGAACTTAGCAAGACAAGTGATCTATATGACCATAACCTTGATTTAACCTTATTCTTTTTAATGAAAATAAGTTGATGAGGTTTCAGTTTTTGTTTCTGTTTTTTTTGTTGTTTTCTTTTCTGGTTCTATATAAGAGGGAGAAGGCAATATTTGTTGGTGAGTGATACTTGGGTTTGTGAGCCAACATACAACATTTCTACAAAATCTCCATTTTGATATAGAATGCATGCTCAGAACTGATTACAATGGGAGGGATGAACATTTTATTTATAATATTGTTTAGTGTTGTAAAGTGTTTAGTATGCATAAACAAACATATACATGTCTGCTATATCTCACTTTAATTTCAGAAACTCTACATTCTTGGTGGAGAAGTAGCAGAAACAGCACAAAAATGCACTCACCTAATTGCCAGCAAAGTTACCAGGACAGTTAAATTTTTGACTGCAATTTCAGTAGCAAAGCACATTGTGACTCCAGACTGGCTTGATGAGAGTTTCAAATGTCAGAAGTTTGTTGGTAAGTCTAATAAGTAAATTTAAAAACAAAGGGTACGTGACTTTTTTGTTTTGTGGTAGTATTCTAAATGATATAAGAAATGTGCGCGTGTGTATAATTTTATTTCTTCTGTTAAGTGTGATCAGTCCACGGGTCATCATTGCTTCTGGGATATTACTCCTCCCCAACAGGAAGTGCAAGAGGATTCACCCAGCAGAGCTGCATATAGCTCCTCCCCTCTACGTCACTCCCAGTCATTCTCTTGCACCCAACGACTAGATAGGATGTGTGAGAGGACTATGGTGATTATACTTAGTTTTATATCTTCAATCAAAAGTTTGTTATTTTAAAATAGCACCGGAGTGTGTTATTACCTCTCTGGCAGAGTTTGAAGAAGAATCTACCAGAGTTTTGCTATGATTTTAGCCGGAGTAGTTAAGATCATATTGCTGTTCTCGGCCATCTGAGGAGTGAGGTAAACTTCAGATCAGGGGACAGCGGGCAGATGAATCTGCATAGAGGTATGTAGCAGTTTTTATTTTCTGACAATGGAATTGATGAGAAAATCCTGCCATACCGATATAATGTCATGTATGTATACTTTACACTTCAGTATTCTGGGGAATGGTACTTCACTAGAATTACACTGTAAGAAATACATAAAGCTGTTTAATAACTAGAGATTATGTTTAACGTTTTTGCTGGAATGTAAAATCGTTTTCATTTGCTGAGGTACTGTGTGAATAAATGTTTGGGCACTATTTTTCCACTTGGCAGTTGCTTAATCTGTTTTTCTGACAGTTTCTGTTCTCCCTCACTGCTGTGTGTGAGGGGGAGGGGCCGTTTTTTGGCGCTTTTTCTATGCATCAAATATTTCAGTCAGCAACTCATTGTATTCCCTGCATAATCCGGTTCATCTCTACAGAGCTCAGGGGTCTTCAAAACTTATTTTGAGGGAGGTAATTTCTCTCAGCAGAGCTGTGAGAATTATAGTTTGACTGAGATAAAAAACGTTTATTCTGTAATTTGTTTCCTGCTTTCAGAATTTGTTATCTTTGCTAATGGGATTAAACCTTTGCTAAAGTTGTGTTGTTTACAAGGATTGAGGCTATAACTGTTTCAATTTATTAATTTTCAACTGTCATAGATCTTCTGTGCTTCTTAAAGGCACAGTACATTTTAATATTATTCTAATTGAATTGTATTTCCAAGTTGCAAGTTTATTTGCTAGTGTGTTAAACATGTCTGATTCAGAGGATGATACCTGTGTCATTTGTTGCAATGCCAAAGTGGAGCCCAATAGAAATTTATGTACTAACTGTATTGATGCTACTTTAAATAAAAGTCAATCTGTACAAATTGAACAAATTTCACCAAACAACGAGGGGAGAGTTATGCCGACTAACTCGCCTCACGTGTCAGTACCTACATCTCCCGCTCAGAGGGAGGTGCGTGATATTGTAGCGCCGAGTACATCTGGGCGGCCATTACAAATCACATTACAGGATATGGCTACTGTTATGACTGAGGTTTTGGCTAAATTACCAGAACTAAGAGGTAAGCGTGATCACTCTGGGGTGAGAACAGAGTGCGCTGATAATATTAGGGCCATGTCAGACACTGCGTCACAGGTGGCAGAACATGAGGACGGAGAACTTCATTCTGTGGGTGACGGTTCTGATCCAAACAGACTGGATTCAGATATTTCAAATTTTAAATTTAAACTGGAAAACCTCCGTGTATTACTAGGGGAGGTGTTAGCGGCTCTGAATGATTGTAACACAGTTGCAATACCAGAGAAAATGTGTAGGTTGGATAAATATTTTGCGGTACCGACGAGTACTGAGGTTTTTCCTATACCTAAGAGACTTACTGAAATTGTTACTAAGGAGTGGGATAGACCCGGTGTGCCGTTCTCACCCCCTCCGATATTTAGAAAAATGTTTCCAATAGACGCCACCACAAGGGACTTATGGCAAACGGTCCCTAAGGTGGAGGGAGCAGTTTCTACCTTAGCTAAGCGTACCACTATCCCGGTGGAGGATAGCTGTGCTTTTTCAGATCCAATGGATAAAAAGTTAGAGGGTTACCTTAAGAAAATGTTTGTTCAACAAGGTTTTATATTGCAACCCCTTGCATGCATTGCGCCGATCACGGCTGCAGCGGCATTCTGGATTGAGTCTCTGGAAGAGAACATTGGTTCAGCTACTCTGGACGACATTACGGACAGGCTTAGAGTCCTTAAACTAGCTAATTCATTCATTTCGGAGGCCGTAGTACATCTTACTAAACTTACGGCGAAGAATTCAGGATTCGCCATTCAGGCACGCAGGGCGCTGTGGCTAAAATCCTGGTCAGCTGATGTTACTTCTAAGTCTAAATTGCTTAATATACCTTTCAAAGGGCAGACCTTATTCGGGCCCGGGTTGAAAGAGATTATCGCTGACATTACAGGAGGTAAAGGCCATGCCCTGCCTCAGGACAAAGCCAAAGCCAAGACTAGACAGTCTAATTTTCGTTCCTTTCTTAATTTCAAAGCAGGAGCAGCATCAACTTCCTCTGCACCAAAACAGGAAGGAGCTGTTGCTCGCTACAGACAAGGCTGGAAACCTAACCAGTCCTGGAACAAGGGCAAGCAGACTAGGAAACCTGCTGCTGCCCCTAAAACAGCATGAATTGAGGGCCCCCGATCCGGGATCGGATCTAGTGGGGGGCAGACTTTCTCTCTTCGCCCAGGCTTGGGCAAGAGATGTTCAGGATCCCTGGGCGCTAGAGATAATATCTCAGGGATACCTTCTGGACTTCAAATACTCTCCTCCAAGAGAGAGATTTCATCTGTCAAGATTGTCAACAATCCAGACAAAGAAAGAGGCGTTTCTACGCTGCGTACAAGAGCTCTTGTTAATGGGAGTAATCCATCCTGTTCCACGATCGGAACAGGGACAGGGGTTTTACTCAAATCTGTTTGTGGTTCCCAAAAAAGAGGGAACTTTCAGACCAATCCTAGACTTAAAGATCCTAAACAAATTCCTAAGAGTTCCATCGTTCAAGATGGAGACTATTCGGACAATTTTACCTATGATCCAAGAGGGTCAATACATGACCACTGTAGATTTAAAAGATGCTTACCTTCACATACCGATTCACAAAGATCATTATCGGTACCTAAGGTTTGCCTTCCTAGACAGGCATTACCAGTTTGTGGCTCTTCCATTCGGATTGGCTACAGCTCCAAGAATCTTCACAAAGGTTCTGGGTGCTCTTCTGGCAATACTAAGACCGCGGGGAATCTCGGTAGCTCCATACCTAGACGACATTCTGATACAAGCTTCAAGCTTTCAAACTGCCAAGTCTCATACAGAGTTAGTGCTGGCATTTCTAAGGTCACATGGATGGAAGGTGAACGAAAAGAAAAGTTCACTCGTTCCACTCACAAGAGTTCCCTTCCTGGGGACTCTTATAGATTCTGTAGAAATGAAGATTTACCTGACAGAGGACAGGCTAACAAGACTTCAAAGTGCTTGCCGCACCCTTCATTCCATTCAACACCCGTCAGTGGCTCAATGCATGGAGGTAATCGGCTTAATGGTAGCGGCAATGGACATAGTACCCTTTGCACGCTTACACCTCAGACCACTGCAACTGTGCATGCTAAGTCAGTGGAATGGGGATTACTCAGACTTATCCCCTTCTCTGAATCTGGATCAAGAGACCAGAAATTCTCTTCTATGGTGGCTTTCTCGGCCACATCTGTCCAGGGGGATGCCATTCAGCAGACCAGACTGGACAATTGTAACAACAGACGCCAGCCTTCTAGGTTGGGGTGCCGTCTGGAATTCTCTGAAGGCTCAGGGACAATGGAGTCAGGAGGAGAGTCTCCTGCCAATAAACATTCTGGAATTGAGAGCAGTTCTCAATGCCCTCCTGGCTTGGCCCCAGTTGACAACTCGGGGGTTCATCAGGTTTCAGTCGGACAACATCACGACTGTAGCTTACATCAACCATCAGGGAGGGACAAGAAGCTCCCTAGCTATGATTGAAGTATCAAAGATAATTTGCTGGGCAGAGTCTCACTCTTGCCACCTGTCAGCAATCCACATCCCGGGAGTGGAGAACTGGGAGGCGGATTTCTTAAGTCGTCAGACTTTTCATCCGGGGGAGTGGGAACTTCATCCGGAGGTCTTTGCCCAAATACTTCGACGTTGGGGCAAACCAGAGATAGATCTCATGGCGTCTCGACAGAACGCCAAGCTTCCTCGTTACGGGTCCAGATCCAGGGATCCAGGAGCAGTCCTGATAGATGCTCTGACAGCACCTTGGGACTTCAGGATGGCTTACGTGTTTCCACCCTTCCCGTTGCTTCCTCGATTGATTGCCAGAATCAAACAAGAGAGAGCATCAGTGATTCTATTAGCACCTGCGTGGCCACGCAGGACTTGGTATGCAGACCTGGTGGACATGTCATCCTGTCCACCTTGGTCTCTACCTCTGAAACAGGACCTTCTGATACAGGGTCCCTTCAAACATCAAAATCTAACTTCTCTGAAGCTGACTGCTTGGAAATTGAACGCTTGATTTTATCAAGACGTGGATTTTCTGAGTCAGTTATTGATACCTTAATACAGGCTAGGAAACCTGTTACCAGAAAGATTTACCATAAGATATGGCGTAAATACCTATATTGGTGTGAATCCAAAGGTTACTCTTGGAGTAAGGTTAGGATTCCTAGGATATTGTCTTTTCTACAAGAAGGTTTAGAAAAGGGTTTATCTGCTAGTTCATTAAAGGGACAGATCTCAGCTCTGTCCATTCTGTTACACAAACGTCTGTCAGAAGTTCCTGACGTCCAGGCTTTTTGTCAGGCTTTGGCCAGAATTAAGCCTGTGTTTAAAACTGTTGCTCCACCATGGAGTTTAAACCTTGTTCTTAATGTTTTACAGGGCGTTCCGTTTGAACCCCTTCATTCCATTGATATAAAGTTGTTATCTTGGAAAGTTCTATTTTTAATGGCTATTTCCTCGGCTCGAAGAGTCTCTGAATTATCAGCCTTACATTGTGATTCTCCTTATTTGATTTTTCATTCGGATAAGGTAGTCCTGCGTACTAAACCTGGGTTCTTACCTAAGGTAGTTACTAACAGGAATATCAATCAAGAGATTGTTGTTCCTTCTTTATGCCCAAATCCTTCTTCAAAGAAGGAACATCTACTGCACAACCTGGATGTAGTCCGTGCTCTAAAATTTTACTTACAGGCAACTAAGGAATTTCGACAAACGTCTTCTCTGTTTGTCATTTACTCTGGGCAGAGGAGAGGTCAAAAAGCTTCCGCTACCTCTCTTTCTTTTTGGCTTCGTAGCATAATTCGTTTAGCTTATGAGACTGCTGGACAGCAGCCTCCTGAAAGAATTACAGCTCATTCTACTAGAGCTGTGGCTTCCACTTGGGCCTTCAAGAATGAGGCCTCTGTTGAACAGATTTGCAAGGCTGCAACTTGGTCTTCGCTTCATACTTTTTCCAAATTTTACAAATTTGACACTTTTGCTTCATCAGAGGCTATTTTTGGGAGAAAGGTTCTTCAGGCAGTGGTTCCTTCTGTATAAAGAGCCTGCCTATCCCTCCCGTCATCCGTGTACTTTTGCTTTGGTATTGGTATCCCAGAAGTAATGATGACCCGTGGACTGATCACACTTAACAGAAGAAAACATAATTTATGCTTACCTGATAAATTCCTTTCTTCTGTAGTGTGATCAGTCCACGGCCCGCCCTGTTTTTAAGGCAGGTAAATATTTTTTAATTTATACTCCAGTCACCACTTCACCCTTGGCTTTTCCTTTCTCGTTGGTCCTTGGTCGAATGACTGGGAGTGACGTAGAGGGGAGGAGCTATATGCAGCTCTGCTGGGTGAATCCTCTTGCACTTCCTGTTGGGGAGGAGTAATATCCCAGAAGTAATGATGACCCGTGGACTGATCACACTACAGAAGAAAGGAATTTATCAGGTAAGCATAAATTATGTTTTTTTCCCTTCAATTTTGTATGCATCATATATTCACTGTATTGCAGAAGATCTGCAAAATTAAAATTTTGAAGGAATTTAAACTGTTGTGGTCAATTTAGGATAGATGTAAACTAGCTTCTTCACACAATCACTGTGCAGTAGAAGTACTACAGTTTTCAGACAAAAAATATTGACTGAGCATTGGAAGGTTGTTTGTATATGTATTAAACATTTTGGGCTAGATTACAAGTGGAGCGTTAAAATTAGCACAGGATGCGATAAGCAATATTGTGACCATGCTAAAAAACATGCATATTACAAGTTGAAAGTAAATGGTTGCACTCAAGCACAAACCGCAATTTCACTCTAAGTATCAACACGACCTAGAGTAAAGTGTAAAGGTTAAAAAAAAAAATCCAAAAATAAGGATTTCATATGAGATTTAAATTTGAGTTGTATAACAAAATTCATAATAAGTGGTATGAATAATGTAGAATAGAAGATATGCTAGGCTAATGATCAGGGTCCTTAATAATCCCATTGTGGTTAGTTAGTGCAGCAGGTATAGAAACATAATCAGTAGGAAGGGCTTAAGCCAAACGTACAATGAGTTGGCTTACATTACTGGATCATATATGGGAGGAATTATCTCCTTCATATTTCACTCATTACAGGATCCACTGGATTATTTGTCTGACGTGTAGAAGAAAGTCTCACGGTAAAAGACTAATCAGTAGGTAAATCTCCCCCTGCTGTCTTGACCTACTTACTCACCCAAGATTCTGTGCTGCAGGAAAAAAAACTTCATCTGGGGTGACAGGCATAAAGTGTCCACAATGTAGTTAAATCAGATTGATGTCTGTTGTTACCCAGCCTTTTGTGGCTCAACTTGCAGATTCACTCTCTATCTGGAAGTTAAAGCTGAATTATAAGGAATGTAGAAACGACTTTGTAGAAGTAGATTGTTACCTTTATTGGTACTTCATAAAAGCATAATAGAGATTCCACAAGATGCAACTGCAGCTAAAACGATAGCAGGTAGCACTGGCTTACGCATTTCGCCTGGAAAGCGGTAATCATAGCTAATTGCAAACTGGCGTAAAGTCTATTTTAAAACTGCTACATTATTGTTTAATAAAAAATGCCATGCTGAATCATACATAATAGCATAATATTTCTAGTTACCGGTAAGTTTTTTTTTAGTACAAATCAAAAAGAGTGACTAACTAAAATTATATATACAGTTTGTACAAAGTTAAAGTGAAAACATATTTGATTTATACAAACACTTCCTAAGAGGGGAAAGTGGGATTCAAACTCAGGTCTCATAGGTTCCCAGGCATTCAAGTTACCACTGTGCTATAGAGGAGACAGTTATATAATGAGCCTTTCTACATTGATAAATTGCTATTAAGCAAACTAAAGAAACCTGAAAAAGCAATAAGATTAGGACAAAAAAAGTTGCACAAAACACATAAAAAAAAAACTATTGCACACATATACACTTTCTGATGGAAAAAAAAATGTTCTTTCATATAGGTGGAGAGTGTCCCACGAGTTATGTATGGGATATACATTCCTACCAGGAGGAGGCAAAGTTTCCCAAACTTCAAAAGCCTATAAAACCGCTCCCACCTCACTAATACCTCCGTTTCAAACTTTGCCTCCGTTGGAGGTGGTTTAAGCATGTTGATGTGCTTGATTTCTTCAGTGAAAGGCACTTCAGTGCATATTAAAGCCTAGTTCCAGTCAGAGTACAGTGCTTGTCAGCGGGATGTGAATGGAGTACTGCCTCATAATACAATGTTTTCGCCTTAAGGGAAATCCTTCATGGGCTCTCTGTAAATTCAGTTGCAGGGACTCGTCTTCTGCCTCCCTTTAAAGATGGACTTTATACTCCTACCACAATACCTCTGTGGATATGTATCAGTACTGGTTTGGCTGTCTGCTACGGAGCGGACAAGTGTTGATGGGTATATTTCTTTCCTAAGACATGGAGAGTCCACAACGTCATTCCAATTACTTGTGGGACATTCACTCCTGGCCAGCGGGATGAGGCAAAGAGCACCCCAGCAAAGCTGTAAAGTGTCACTCACTTCCCTTACCCATAACCCCCAGTCATTCTCTTTGCCTCTGTCAATGGAGAACGTGAGGTTGGTGTCTGAAGATATTTATTCCTTTTTTGGGTACTTTTCCCTGCAAGCAAAGATTTGGGTTTAGCTGTGTCCACGTCAATCTCTTGAGTAAGAGTAGTGGTGGCTTTTAAGCAGGAAGTGGCGAGGCGGTCCTTTCTTTATTTTCTAACATATTTGCTGCCATCAATATAGAAAGCCAGAGTTGGTTACTCTGTTCTTTCTTTTTCTACAGGTCTCTGTAAGGAGTATGTATCCTTTCATGCCTTGTGAGCTGTCTACCTGCTCGACAGCTAGATTTGCAGGGAAATGCTTTGCAATTGTTGCAGGCTCCTCCTTTTGACCTTATGCATAAATTGGACATTAAACTACTTTCATGAAAAGTGTTTCTTTTGGCTATCTCTTCTGCTAGAAGAGTTTCTGAATTGTCTGCTCTCTTGTGATTCTCATCTGATTTTTCATCAAGATAAAGCTGTTTCACGGACTGCATTTAAATTTGTGCCTAAAGTTGTTTCCTCACACAATATTAATAGGGAAATTATCGTTCCCCACTTGTGTCCTAATCCAAAAAATGCTTATGAGAAATCTTTGCATTCTTTGGATGTTGTTAGAGCATTGAAATATGTTGATGCTACTAAGGATTTCAGTCAGACTTCTAGCCTGTTTGTTCTTTTTTCTGGTCCTTAGAAAGGCCAGAAGGACTCTATTTCTTTAGCCTCTTGGTTGAAACGTTTGATTAAAGGGACACTGAACCCAAATTTTTTTCTTTCGTGATTCAGATAGAGCATGCAATTTTAAGCAACTTTCTAATTTACTCCTATTATCAATTTTTCTTCGTTCTCTTGCTATCTTTATTTGAAAAGTAAGGCATCTAAGCTTGTTTTTTTTGGTTCAGGATCTGGACAGCAGTTTTTTTTATTGGTGGATGAATTTATCCATCAATCAGCAAGGACAACCCAGGTTGGTCACCAAAAATGGGCCGGCATCTAAACTTACATTCTTGCATTTCAAATAAAGATACCAAGAGAATGAAGGAAATTTGATAATAGGAGTAAATTAGAAAGTTGCTTAAAATGTCATGCTCTATCTGATTCACCAAAGAAAAAAATTTGGGTTCAGCGTCCCTTTAAGCTTATTTAGAGGCGGGTCAGCTTCAGCCGCAGAGAATTACAGCTCATTTTACTAGGTCGGTTGCGAAATCTTCGGCTTTCAAGAATGAGGCTTTAGTTGATCAAATTTGCAAAGCGACCACTTGGTCTTCTCTGCATACCTTTCTAAATTTTACCATTTTTATGTTTTTGCTTTGGCAGAAGCAGCCTTTGGTAGAAAGGTCCTTTAAGCAGTTGTCTCTGTTTGATGATTGTGCTTATATATTGAGTTTGTCATAAAATACATTTTTTTCATCAAACCAAACGGCAAAATAATGTTTTTATTTTGATCCCTCCCTTTTATTGTTACTTGTGTACTTCCACATCTTCGGTATTATATCCCATACGTAGCAGCTCATGGACTCTCGCCACCTATATGATAGAAAACATTATTTAAATCTTACCTGATAAATTAATTTCTTTCATTGTGGCAAGAGTCCACAAGGGTGTAATGATATACCTGTACCTTTAATATAGGACTCCTCCTATTCCATCACTTCCTATTTAAGGATCATCATTCCACTAACCCTTTGCTTGAATATTGGCATACATCAGTGTTAACCTCTAGCTGTTGCTGTTTACCTTAGTTTGAGCCTAATAATTTCCTTCTGGATTTTCCTCCGCCACACTGCCTTCTCTCTCTTCAACCCTGCAAGAACATTACTTAATTTTAGTTTTCTCATTCCGATATATATCCACTTTCTACCTGTGACTTAACTGCTGTTTTCCTCAAACGGATTCTAATCGGATCTTCCACGGACGCTGTTCATCACCATCTGACGTCAGCAGCCTCCCTTTCACCTCTGCTTCAATCCTGCACAGCTGCAGCCTTCCTGATTGCCTGCTCTCTCATAACAGCCTGCATACTTCCAAGGGTTACCGCAAGTATTCTCCTATCGGAGCTCTTGATATATACTTACCTGCCTGTTTGTTTCTGAACCAGATGCCTCAAATATATCAGTGACTGTTTGTTCCGTTACCGTATCTCATATTATTATCCTCAGTATATCTCTTGCCAAATATTTTACTCCTCTTTGACAAACACAATTGTCTGTTACATCATTACTAAGCAAAAACCCAAGTTACCTACTCTGCAGAAACGTTAAACATCCACTTTACATTTCTCTGACTCTTAGATTTAATTTGTTAAACCTTAATCAAAATGTTAATGCGTTTAACAACTTTCATAAAACCATTTGCTTTTCAGTAAGATCAGCTCCCTAAACTTATATTGAGCTGAATGTGCTGAGAAGCTACATTTACTATATATTAAATAGTTTAGTATTTACTATTCTAAACATTTTAACTCTAAGTTACAGGACTTGGTTAAGACATTGCAGAATATTCATGCCAGTGAAAAACAAATAAGTAATTAGTGGATACAATGAATCCACATGAAGTGGCTAATCACATATCCACACTAAATCAGAAAGTGGACATTTTAGCACCAGGATTAACAGCAGTTCAAGCTGAAAACGCTTCTTTAAAGAGATTCATTAATGATTTTCTCGGAGCCAAAGCCTCTGAACATCCAGAGCCCCATATTAATCCTCCAACTCCATTTTCTGTTGTTCGTTCTGAATTCAGAGAACTTAAAAATGCATGTCTTTTGCTTTTCTCACTTAAACCTAAGACTTATTGTTCTGAAAGAATAAAGGTTTGCATCACAATATCATATTTGACCGGAGAACTCAGAACATGGGCCAATAGATTTTTTCAAACCAGTGACACAATTTTAGATTCCCTAGATAACTTCTTCTCAGCATTTGCAATCCTTTATGAAGATGTAAACAAACAAAACACTGCAGAAAATAACTTAAGGACCCCAAAACAGGGTAGGCGACAAGTGGAAGACTAAGTCGCAGATTTTCAGTTCTGGGCCACAGATTCACAATGGAATTATGTTATCTTAAAGAACCAGTTCAGACTAGGATTGTCTGAATACCTCAAAAATGAGTTATCTCGCATTGATATGCCTGATTCAGTAGAATCCCTAATTAAGGTCTGCATCACCATGGATCGCAGGTTCAGGGAGAGAAGGGCTGAAAAAACACACCAGGACCCTTATCCTAAGAGACCATTTCTCTCTCATGCGGACAAGACCGTTTCTACTCCAATCCCCATGGAAATTGGAACTATTAGAGGCCCTTTATCTCAAGACGAGAAGCTTAGGAGACGTATGGCCAATCTGTGTCTCTATTGTACAAACAAGGACCATGTTGTATCTGCCTGTCCTACCTTAAATCGCCAACGAAAGGGTAAGACACTGTCTATACAAACTGTTTCTTCCTCTAAACAAAATTATCATCTCTCACTCACATTATCCTTTACAGTGGGATCAGCAACACTTCCAGACCAAAGCTATGATTGACTCCTGTGCCTTCGGAATGTTCATTGATGATAACATTGTAAAACCTAATTTTGTTAAAGGTCCCATCGTTCATCATACGATGCCACTACTAGTTTCCACAAAAGATGGACATAAAGAATTTTTTAATTTTGATATCATTCCTTGTTCTCTGCACCCCATAATATTGGGACATTCATGGTTGATGAAACATAACCCCATAATAGATTGGGTACACAATAGTTTAAGTTTTCAATCTACATATTGTCATTCTACATGTTTTCCCTATGTATCTATTGCTCATATTGAACATCAAATACTGAGTCAGAGTATCATGACTTCATTTTTTTTGTCACCAACAAAGATGATACACTCCGACCAATCATAGACTATAGAGCATTGAATTCCATAACCATCAAATATCGATATCCACTCCCACGTATTCCTGAACTCTTGGAGCGGTTAAATGAAGCCACTATTTTCACTAAATGTAACCTTAAGGGAGCGTACAACCTCAGCAGGATTAAGAAAGGTGATGCGTGGAAAACTGCCTTTAGAACTTGTTACGGATTGTTTGAATATATAGTAATGCCATTTGGGTTATGCAATGCCCCAGCAACATTTCATTTCTTCATAAATGATATCTTCAAAGATTTAATGGATGTATGCTTCCTAATTTATTTAGACGACATTCTGATTTACTCCCGAAACATACATGAACACATAAAACATGTCCAATGGGTTCTTACTAGACTCAGGGATCATCAGTTATATGTGAAAAAGTAGAAATGTCAATTCCATGTTAAAACAATAACATTTCTTGGCTATATTATCTCCCCAGACGGTATCCAAATGGATCCAGAAAAAGTCTAAGCCATCATAAACTGGTCACAACCAACTACAGTAAAATCTCTACAACGATTCCTAGGATTCTCAAGTTTTTATAGAAAATTAACCACCAAATTAACAGGCAAAGACCATAAATTTCAATGGACAAATGAATCTCAGAAGGCTTTTGATCGCCTAAAATCATCTTTTATCACTGCTCCAATACTTCGTCTTCCAAACCCGGATCATCAGTTCACTGTTAAAGTAGACGCTTCCAATTGTCAGGTTAGGAAATGTCCAGAAGAAGACCCAAATGCTAGGGCGAACTTAAACACCCTTGCACTCTGAGTTTAATCCAGGACGTGACCCCACGACAACCTCCAAAAAACAAAGTACTCACGATATGGAGCAGGGTTAGCCTGTGCCAAAGTAATTCATGATATCAGCCAGAAAGACTTCTGAATAAGGAACTGGTTTCAGGAAATGTCTTCCACAGGATCAGGAGAGCAGGGATAGTCCACTTATACTCAGACAGAAGAAGGGTAAAACAGGAAACAGTTAATAATGCAGGAGTAGGTCATTTATTATCAGGCAGTCTGAAGGTTAACACTGTGTAGACAGTCTTTTCAGAGTATGCAACAGGTAATCAGGCAGTTTGAGGGTAAACACTGTGTAGTCAGAACTTGCAGAATTAACAACATGTAATCAGGTAGTTTGAAGGTTAACACTGTGTTGTCAGAACTTGCAGAGATAGCAACAGGTACGCTGGTAGTTTGAAGGTTAACACAGATTAATCAGTACTTGTTGAGATTGGCAACAGGATATCAAGCAGTTTGAAGGTTTACACTGAATAATTGTATTTGCAGAGTTTGGAAACAGGTAAACATGCAGATTGAAGGTTTCACAGAAATAACAGTATTTGAATAGTTTGGCAGTACACAGAGTAGTCTAAATAATCAGGTTTTGAAGCAGGTAAACAGGAAGTTTGAAAGTTTCACAAAACAAACAGTACTTGCATTGTTTGGAGACTGGTAATCAGGAGGTTGAAGGTTAATCCAGCATAGTAAATCCTTGAAGAGATTGGCAACAGAAAAGCAGCAGTTAGAGAGATTCCTCAGCGAAATCCTATCAGAAGCCACAAAGTTAACAAACAAACTGGCACTGGAGAAACAGGAAGCTAAGAATAAAAAGCCTGGTTGTGACATCATCAGGAAGGGGTGGCTCAGACACCTGTCAATCAAGCACACAGAGAGGACTGCAGAGCTTCCCAGCAGCTGAGCGTGACACCAATATTGGAATCGGTGCTATTCTTGCCCAACGCAGTAACAATTCATCAGCATTACATCCTATAGGTTTTTCTCTAGGATACTGAGTCCTGCTGAGACAAATTACTCGGTTGGGGATAAAGAACTTCTTTCCATCATATGTGCCCTGGAAACTTGGCGTCATCTGTTGTGAAGGAACCAAAAAAACTTTTTTTATATTCAGACCATAAGAACCTGGAATATCTTAGGAGAAATAAGACACTTTCCTCTAGATAGGTTTGATTTCCTTATAACATACCGACCAGGTTCCAAAAACACTAAGGCTGATGCCCTATCTCGCTGTATCGAGGAAAATCCTGATAAAAAAATACCCTCACTTATACTTCCTACTGAGAAGATAATTGGCACAACCACTTCCTTAAGAAATCTTTGACTGACGTTGAAATACCTTATACAAAGCTCAGACAAGTTTCCTCTGGATTATATTACCACAATCATCAATTGTACGTACCTCAATCCATCCACAACCAACTGCTTAAACACTTCCACGATTCCCCTCTATCCAGACATCCAGGAATCACAAAAACCACAAAACTGCTTAGTAGATACTTTTGGTGGCCGAAAATTATACACGACGTCCATGAATATGTTCAATCTTGACAAGTATGTGTCAGGAATAAAGTCAGACCATCAGAAACCTTTTGGGTACTTAACTCCGATGCCCATACCGGAAACTCCCTGGTCTGTAATTTCCATGGATTTTATTGTTGATTTACCTCCTTCAAATAATTTTACCACTATATTTGTTGTGGTGGATCATCTGACAAAATTAGCACATTTTGTACCTCTTAAACAACTACCTTGCGCCTTAACAACTGCAAAAACCTTCTTCTTCCACATTGTAAAGTTGCATGGAATACCCACTACCATCATCTCTAGAGGAACACAATTCACCTCTAAATTTTGGAGATAATTGTGTTGCATCCTCAAAATTGACTCCAAACTGTCTACCTCTCTTCATCCACAAACAAATGGACTTACATAGAGGTTGAATTAAATCCTGGAACCTCCGCTGTTATGTTTCACACCTGCAAGAAGACTGGTCTGATTTATTTCCTATGGCAGAATTTGCCTTCAATAACACAGTCAACTCATCCACAAATGCAACTTATGGGTATCAACCCTCTACACTCCCGTCCTTCATACCAACCTACACTTCTCCAGCAGCATACGATTTCTCTGAAAACATTAAGACTGCACTGGAACTGTTAAAGAAACATTTACTAGCAGCTAAGCTCAAACAGAAATATAATTATGATAAGAAAAGAAAACCAAGTCCACAGTACAAAATCGGAGATCTAGTCTGGCTGTCTATGAAAAACTTGAAGTTGGATGTTCCTACCAAGAAACTTGCAAGTCAATTTATTGGACCATTCCCAATCGGGAAGATCATCAATCCAAATGCAGTTGTACTCAGTTTACCTCAATCATACAAAGTCCATCCATCCTTTCATGTCTCGCTCTTAAAACTTTATGTACAAGATTCTAACCCTAGTATACAGCAGACTCCTTCACCTCCTGTAATAATAAAAGACCATGCTGAATATGAAGTGGAAAAAGTCTTGGATTCCCGGTTCCATTGGAAAAGATTGAAATACCTCATTCACTGGCGAGGGTATGGTCCTGAGGAGGACTCCTGGGTTCCTCACTATAATGTTCATGCTCCGAAACTCATATCTTCATTTCATAGACCTACCCTCATAAACCTAGAGGATTCATTGAGGAAGCGGATCTGTATTGATATACCTGTACCTTTAATCTATGACTCCTATTCCATCACTTCCTATCACTTCCTATTTAAGGATCGTCATTCCACTAAGCCTTTGCTTGAATATTGGCATACATCAGTGTTAACCTCTAGCTGTTACTGTTAACCTTAGTTTGAGCCTAATACTTTCCTTCTGGATTTTCCACTGCCCCACTGCCATCTCTCCCTTCAACCCTGCAAGGACTTTAATTCATTTTAGTTTCCTCATTCCGATATATCTGATTTCTACCTGTGACTTGTTAACTGCTGTTTTCCTCAAACGGATTCTAATCGGATCTTCCACGGACGCTGTTCATCACCATCTGACGTCAGCAGTCTAGCTTTCACCTCAGCTTCAATCCTGCAGAGCCGCAGACTTCTTGATCTCCTGCTCTCTCATAACAGCCTGCATACTTCCAAGGGTTACCTCAAGTATTCTATGGGAGCTCTTGATATACACTTGCCTGTTTGTTTCTGAACCGTATGCCTCAAATATATCAGTGACAGTTCTGTTATTGTATCTCATAATTATCCTCAGTATATCTCTTGCCAAATCTTTTACTCTCCTCTTTGACAAACACAATTGTCTCAATTACATCATTACTAAACAAAAACCTAAGTTACCTACTCTGCAGAAACGTTAAACATCCACTTTACATTTCTCTGACTCTTAAATTTAATTTGTTAGACCTTAATCAAAATCGTTAATGCGTTTAACAACTTTCATAAGACTTATTGCTTTTCAGTTAGATCAGCTCCCTAAACTCATATTGAGCTGAATGTGCTGAGAAGCTGCTTTTAATATATATTAAATAGTTTAGTATTTACTATTCTAAACATTTTAACTCTAAGTAACAGGACTTAGTTAAGACATTGCATTGGGGTTGTCTTTTTTTGTCTAAAGCACATCTTTTTTTTACTTCTCATTTTTTTACTTTTTCTCCTTTTTACCATCTCTTTGCTTTACGGAGGTCTTTCGCCGAAAATCCATTTGGATTCCAAAGGAAGGCACTCCATGTCTTGGCAACTGGATCATCATGTTATTATTTAGGGCGCTTTTTTTGTTCGTTCTATCTGGACTTTGATCACGACAGGTGCAATTTCAGGTTAGGGTGCAGTCTGGGGGTCTCAGAAAGCACAAGGAGTTTGGTCTCCTCAGGAAGACAAGGTTACCAATAAATGTTTTGGGACACAATTTTCAGGACCCTGTTGGAAAGGGAGTATCATCTGCGCTTTGTCAGACAATGTTACATCAGTAGCGTATATCAATCATCAGGGGGAAATCTCTGTTCCCTATCCATGAAGGAAGTATCTCAAATTATTTCTTGGTCACAGGGCAATTGTTGCCTTATATCTGCAGTTCATATTCCAGGGGGGAGCAATTGGGAAGCAGACTTTCACAGTCATCAATCCCTCCATCAAGGGGAACGATCTCTCCAGCTTGATGTTTTAAATCAGATTGTGGATCTTTGGGGTCTCACAGATATAGATCTAATTGCCTCTCGGTTAAACAACACACTTCCCAGTACTTTGCAAGATCCAGGGATCCTCAGGTGGAGTTTGTGGATGTTCTAATAGCTCATTGGTCTTTTCAACTAGCATATGTTTTTCCTCCTCTCGTTCTCCTACCAAGGGTAATAGCTAGAATGGGGCAGGAGTGGGCATCTGTGATATTGATTGTTCCTTCTTAGTCTCACAGAACTTGGTTTGTGGACCTGGTTCAGATGTCCAGTTCTCCTCCATGGCCACTTCTTCTACGTCAGGATCTTCTGTCTCAAGGTCCGTTTTTTCATCAGGATCTCAAATCTTTGAGATTGAGGGCATGGAGATTGAATAGTTTATTCTCAGGCAGAGGATTTTTTTCAGAATCTGTGGTAGAGACTTTGATTCAGGCTCGTAAACCTGTGACTAGGAAAATTTATCATAAGGTTTGGTAGCCCTATATTTCGTTGTGTTTGGATCATGTTTTTTTCCTGGAATTCTATTAGAATGCCTAGGCTTTTGCCATTTATGCAGAATGTGTGGCTAAAGGTTTGTCTGCAAGTTCTCTAAGGTCAGATTTCCGGCCTTTCAGTATTGTTTCAAAAGAAGATTGCCAAGCTTCCTAATCACTGTTTTTTGTTCAGGCTTAGTCTTTTAAAAATCAATTTCTACTCCCTGGAGTCTTAACTTGGTTTTACAGGCTCCTCCACGGATTTCATCCTTACTTGTGGGATAGTAACCTCCTGCTAACAGGAAGTGGCAAAGAGCACTACAGCAGAGCTGTATATATAGCCCTTCCCCTCCACCCTCAGTCATTCTCTTTGCCTGTGTTATACTAGGAAGACATGGTAAAGTGAGGTGTTAGTTTTAGTTTCTTCAATCAAGAAGTTTTTTATTTTAAATGGTACCGGTGCGTACTATTTTCCTCAGGGGGATATGGAAGATTTCTGCCCTGAGGTTTGATGATCTTAGGATTTGTAAATAAGATCCACGCTGGTTCCCACAAGTCTTCTGAAGGTAACCATGAGACATCTTCAGTGTGGAGACCGGTTTCATGCTACAAGCAGCATTAAGGTATGTGCAGCCTTTTTTTCTGAGGAGACTTGGTGTATCAGAACTGGCTGGCATTATTTCCCTGTATGGGAATGGGGTAAGCAGTATAACCTATTTTAATAAGAGGGGTATTACTGGAGTCCCTATTTTATATTTATCATTAGTTGATATTTGGGCATTATGTGACATGGGAGACAATATAAAAAATTATGTTTTATGTTTTTTATTTTTGGCATTTAAAACTTATTGGTTTTATGCTTGAGGGTTATAATTGTGTGTGTATTTTTACTTTAGTGCAAAACTGCATTTCCATGCGGTGTTGTTTGGGCCTACTCCAACTTTTGACCTTAAGGGGCGGAGCCTATTTTGGCACAATTTCTTCAGGCTTAGCAGCAGTAAACAGTAACTCGGTGGCTCCTGGACTGTGTAGCTGGTATGAAGGGTTGGAAACTTGATTTGAAGTACCCTGGGGGCAGGTAGGCACCACAGCAGAGCTGTGGCAAGGTGCAGAGTGTATTTTTATCTATCTTTTGACTACGTGTTGATATAAGTAATTCTAAAGCCTTATTCTAAAGCCTTATTTCTGCCCTTGCTTCTGGGTGCAGTAATTTTTGGATTAACCAACGATATTAAGTTAAATTTGGGAATAATTTAACGTTTTTTGTGCATTTTGGGAAAATTGTTCACTTTTTCTTTTTTTAAAGGCACAGTACACGTTTTTTTCTAATGTTTATTTTATGCTATGAATAAGTGTTTAAACGACTTTTGTGGTATTACTAGTCTGTTCAACATGTCTGACATTGAGGTTTCTCATTGTTCTATGCGTTTAGAAGCTATTGTGCAACCCCCTCTAACATTGTGTAACTTTTGTACTGAAAGGGCTTTACAATGTTAAAAGCATATTTTAAATAAGGTAAGTGTGCCTAGGTATGATTCTCAGTCTGAAGAGAATCAGGATATGCCATCCAATTCTCACAACCTTTTATGCCCACACAAGCGACACCTAGTACTTCTAGTGCGTCTAATTCCTTTACTCTGCAGGAGATGGCTGCAGTTATGTCAACTACCCTTACAGAGGTATTTTCTAAATTACCAGTGTTGCAGGGTAAACACAGTAGGTCAAGTATTAATGTAAATACTGAATCCTCTGATGCTTTATTAGCTTTTCCGATGTTCCCTCACAGTGCTCTGAGTTGGGGATCAGGGAATTACTGTCTGAGGGTGAAATTTCTGATTCAGGGAATGTTTTGCCTCAGATTCAGATACTATGTCATTTAAATTTAAGCTTGGATACCTCTGCCTGTTGCTTAGGGAGGTTTTAGCAACTCTGGATGATTGTGATCCTATTGTGATTCCTCCAGAGAAATTGTGTAAAATGGATAAATATTTGGAAGTTCCTACTTACACTGATGTTTTTCCGGTTCCTAAGAGAATTTCGGAAATTATTAGTAAGGAATGGTATAGACCAGGTATACCGTTTTCTCCCTCTCCTAATTTTAAGAAAATGTTTCCTATATCAGATACCATTCGGGACTCATGGCAAGCGGTCCCTAAGGTAGAGGGAGCTATATCTTCCCTAGCTATGCGTACTACTATACCCATTGAGGATAGTTGTGCTTTCAAGGATCCTATGGATAATAAATTAGAGGGTCTACTAAAGAAATTATTTGTTAATCAGGGATTTCTTTTACAACCTACGGCTTGCATTGTTCCAGTAACTACTGCAGCAGCTTTTTGGTTCTCTAGAAGAGTCTCTTAAGGTTGAGACTCCATTAGATGACATTCTAGATAGAATTAAGGCTCTTAAGCTAGCTAATTCTTTTATTACTGATGCCGCTTTTCAAATTGCTAAATTAGCGGCAAAAAATGCAGGATTTGCTATTTTAGCACGTAGAGCATTGTGGCTCAAATCTTGGTCTGCTGATGTGTCATCAAAACATAAGCTTTTAGCTATTCCCTTTAAAGGTAATACCCTTTTTAGGCCAGAATTGAAGGAGATCACTTCTGATATTACAGGAGGTGTAAGGGCCATGCTCTACCTCAGGATAGGTCGGTTAAAATGAGGGGTAAACAGAATAATTTTCGTTCCTTTCGGAACTTTAAAGGAGGACCCCCCGCTTCTTCTTCTTCCACAAAGCAGCATGAAGGGGTGGCCCCCGATCCGGGACCGGATCTAGTAGGGGGCAGACTTTCTTTCTTTGCTCAGGCTTGGGCAAGTGATGTTCAGGATTCCTGGACACTAGAAATAGTGACCCACGGTTATCAATTGGAATTCAAGGATTTTCTCCCAAGAGGGAGATTTCATCTTTCAAAATTATCTGCAAACCAGATAAAGAGAGAGGCGTTCTTACGCTTTGTAAAAGACATTTTTACTATGGGAGTAATCTGTCCTGTTCCAAAATTGGAACAGGGACAGGGGTTTTACTCAAACCTATTTGTGGTCCCCACAAAAAAAGGGAACGTTCAGACCCATTTTGAACCTCAAGTGTCTAAACAAATTTCTAAGAGTTCCATCATTCAAGATGGAGACAATTCGAACGATTTTGCCAATGATCCAGTAGGGTCAATATATGACTACCGTGGGTTTGAAGGATTCTTACCTTCATATTCCAATCCACAAAGATCATCATCGGTTTCTAAGGTTTGCCTTCTTGGACAAACTATCAGTTCGTGGCTCTTCCTTTCGGGTTGGCCACAGCACCCAGAATCTTCACAAAGGTTCTAGGGTCTCTTTTGGCGGTTCTCAGACCGCAAGGGATAGCGGTGGCGCCTTATCTGGACGATATTCTGATTCAGGCGTCAACATATCATCTGACAAAATCTCACACGGACACAGTGTGAGACACACTCACTAGCAAGCTCGCAGCTAAGATTAAAAGCAAAAATGGAAAGGTTAGTTACCGCATCTGGCCAAATGGGACAAGCCCAGGTACCACGTCAAGGTCCTTTCCAAAAACCTGAGACCCTAAAACAGACACACAATGCAAGCTCTCAATCCAAACAAACTGGAAACAAGTGAAGGATGCACAGGCTTATGTAATCACCCCAGTCATATACAAAACACGGAAGGGGTCTGCACTCCTAGACCGGACCGGGTACACATCCCATGACCCTGCAACATGCTCAACCCTGGGTGCTCAGTGGCACTCACAAGAAGCTGTGCTGTCCCCAGAATCACAGACAGTTAACCCCAGACAGGTCTGGGTGCAAGAACCATAGGGGAAATTACAAAACAATTTAATACAACACACAGAGAAAACCCTGCACTCACTAGCAATCTCTCAGCTAAGATTAAAAGCAAAAATGGAAAGGTTAGTTACCGCATCTGGCCAAATTATATATATATATATATATATATATATATATATATATATATATATATATATATATATATATATATATATATAATTTTGACTTAAAATTAAGCACTTTATTAGATGATATATTTTGCTGGTCCTGCCTTTATTACTTGTGGACTTTACTGCTTGGGTATTAGTTTCCCAGGAGTAATGGATCATAGACTTTCACCACCTGTATGAAAGAAAACATAATTTATGCTTGCCTGATAAATTCATTTCTTTCATGGTGGAAACCACGAGAGCCCACTCTGTTGTTTGTTTATTTTTTTCTGTTAATAGTAATTTTTTTTGCACCTTTTTGGCTCTGTTTTCCTTTTTCTACTTTTTTTTTTTTTTATTTTCTTCTTCTTGGCTATATACGTCAGACTAGTTATCATAGAGGTGGGAGGGGCTTTATAGGGCTATTGGAGTTTGAGAATCTTTACCTCCTAGTGGTCAAGAAGAGTAATCGATCGTGGACTCTCATCACCATAAAATAAATTAATTTATCAGGTAAGCATAAATAGTTTATTTAATTTTACATTCCAATGTTCTTCAATTAGACGAAAATGTAATTTATTTTTAAATCTCTCTGTGTGTGTATATGTATTTACATACATATATATATATATATATATATATATATATGTGTGTGTGTGTATATATATATATATGTATATATATATATGTGTGTGTGTGTGTGTGTGTGTGTATATATATATATGTATATATATATGTGTGTGTGTGTGTGTGTATATATATATATGTATGTATATGTGTGTGTGTATGTGTATATACATCTATACCTGTATATCTTCATATAGGTATAGCTATGTTTTATAAAAAATAAGTGTATTTATGGATGTGTGTGTGTATATGTCTATATATGTATATCATTTCATTTTTTTAATTAAAAAGAAAATTTTCTTCTAAGTGGATAACATTGGAATGTAAATTATTCATAAGTACCTTCGAATTTGGCACTGTTCTAATGCATTGTCAGGTTGTTAAGTTTGCTTTCCTCTTAAAACAGGGAGAGTCCACTGCTGCATTCATTACTTTTGGGAAATACAGAACCTGGCCTCCAGGAGGACGCAAAGACACCGCAGCCAAAGGCTTAAATACCTCCCCCACTTCCCTCATCCCCCAGTCATTCTTTGCCTTTCGTCACAGGAGGTTGGCAGAGAAGTATTAAAAGATAACCGTATAGTCTCTTATGGAGGGTAGTACTCTTCAAGATGGGACGGGAGTTTTAAGTAGTCCTGTCAGCCTCTCAGTGAGAGCTTGGATGAAAGTTGGAGTCTGGAGATGCAGGGAAAGCCTTTCTGCAAAACCATCCTGACTCATATCAACAGCTCCATAAGCAATCAGCGTTGACGATTTTTGCTGCCTGCTTTCTTCACTCAAGTCCATGTCAGAAGAGACGCTAGTATCTGTCACACTTGAAGGACTGTGTTACTGTTCCACGGCATAGATTCCGGTAAGATTGTTTAATTTTCCTTTCACTGTGGAATATATGTAATGATAGAATACAGGGTCTCATTGGGACTCCTTTATCTTTATGGAATCAAGGGTTAATAGCTCCTAAGGGGGGTTAATAAACTTTTAATCATATTTGTTATGTGATTCTGTCTGCTGATGTGTATGGATTTTGGGCTCAGGGCTTTTACGGAACATTCAGGTTTTTTAGAGCTATGCAGTTTCTTGATGGGACTGGTGCGCTTTTCCTTGACCTGTAGGTTGCACCTCGTGACCGGGCAAGGTCACATATTTTGTTTTCCATTTCCGTATTCTTGACTGAGGGTCGGTGGAGAGGGTCTATTCTCTGCTTGTCTGGGACATAGGAGGTGTTGAGTGCCCCAGCCATTGGGGGTGTGAGGTGCCAGTTATTTTTGTGCAAAATTTGTCTGGTAAAGTTATGGAGGACTTTACTAAGCAGCATTTCTCGGATTCAGATTCCGTTTCCTTCTTAGATTGTATGGAGGCCCGGGTAATCCAGCCCAATCAATTATGTTCCATATGCCGTAATAGAGTGCTTTTTTCTTTCTCTGGGGAGAGAATAGACACATCTGAGGATTCTGTGTCCCTTGAGGCGCGTGCCCTAGAAATTTCTGTTCCTATACAGGCAGTTGTCTAAAATACCGTTACCCCTTCTCTGGATGGAGGTTTATTTTCACCAGAGGTTGCGGCTTGGTTGCGCATGGCCATATTCTTGCCGTTTGGCGCATTTACAGCTTGAGGGCCAGCTTAGGAGCTTATCCGTGTCCTCTTAACCTGGGGGTAGCAGGTGAGCCTGGTATTTACTGTGGGGGAGCGGTTCCCTCTGAGGCTTCAGGGGTACTACCGTCAGGGTCGGGGCCTTCAAATGCCCCGTCGGAGATAGATTTTTCATTTAGATTCAGAATAACGTGCCTGCGTGTACTGCTGAGGCAGGTATTGCAGGTTTTGGAGGAATTCAGTCTTTTTTGGCCTCCGGATCCTCAGTCTTCTGATTCTGATGACGAACAGTGCTAGATGAGTGGAGGGATTTGGTTCCTACTCCTGATTGTCTGTCTTTTGTTTTTGTATTTAATCCCAGTTCTAAGCTCTTGAGGAATATATATATCTTTTTTTAAGACAATGTTTAGGCCTTAGAACTTATTTGTCTGTGTGTTTAGTCTTGCCCTGCTAGGGTTTAGAACTTTGTTAGCCCTTGGACAGCTTCGGTTGTACCCTGGTCTGCAGGCTAGTCCTGTTTGGGTACTAGTTCACTCTGTGTTCTTTTGTGGTTTTCTCAGACTTTTTGTATCCTTGATAACAGGCTGGTCCTGTTTGGGTACTAAGTTTGTTTACCTCTTGTTACAAGGTTGTTTTTCTTGTTTTCTACAAGTTATAGGCCTTTCTATCCTGGATATCAGGCTGGTTATAAATTACTAGCTTGTTTTCTTTCATGTAATTAGCAAGAGTCCATAAGCTAGTGACGTATGGGATATACATTCCTACCAGGAGGGGCAAAGTTTCCCAAACCTCAAAATGCCTATAAATACACCCCTCACCACACCCACAAATCAGTTTTACAAACTTTGCCTCCTATGGAGGTGGTGAAGTAAGTTTGTGCTAGATTCTACGTTGATATGCGCTCCGCAGCAGGTTGGAGCCCGGTTTTCCTCTCAGCGTGCAGTGAATGTCAGAGGGATGTGAGGAGAGTATTGCCTATTTGAATTCAATGATCTCCTTCTACTGGGTCTATATCATAGGTTCTCTGTTATCGGTCGTAGAGATTCATCTCTTACCTCCCTTTTCAGATCGACGATATACTCTTATATATACCATTACCTCTACTGATTCTCGTTTCAGTACTGGTTTGGCTTTCTACTACATGTAGATGAGTGTCCTGGGGTAAGTAAGTCTTATTTTCTGTGACACTCTAAGCTATGGTTGGGCACTTTTATATAAAGTTCTAAATATATGTGTTCAAACATTTATTTGCCTTGACTCGGGATGTTCAAACGTTCCTTATTTCAGACAGTCAGTTTCATATTTGGGATAATGCATATGAATTAATCAATTTTTTTCTTACCTTAAAATTTGACTTTTTCCCTGTGGGCTATTAGGCTCGCGGGGGCTGAAAATGCTTCATTTTATTGCGTCATTCTTGGCGCTGACTTTTTTGGCGCAAACATTTTTTCTGTTTCCGGCGTCATACGTGTAGCCGGAAGTTGCGTCATTTTTTTGACGTTTTTTTTTTTTTTTGCGCCAAAAGTGTCGGCGTTCCGGATGTGGCGTCATTTTTGGCGCCAAATAATGTGGACGTCTTTTTTGGCGCTAAAAAATATGGACGTCACTATTGTCTCCACATTATTTAAGTCTCATTATTTATTGCTTCTGGTTGCTAGAAGTTTGTTCACTGGCATTTTTTTTCCCATTCCTGAAACTGTCATTTAAGGAATTTGATCAATTTTGCTTTATATGTTGTTTTTTCTATTACATATTGCAAGATGTCACCAATGACCCTGAGTCAGAAACCACTTCTGGAAAAATGCTTAACTGAGTTTCAGTTCTACCAAAGCTAAGTTCATTTATTTTAAATGTTATAAATGTTTATCTTTAGCTATGGTTTGTAATAAGTTATTATGATATACTTTTACATGCAGATTCCATTAGTATTTATGCTTTATACATTTCCATTCTTAAGTACAAGAAATGTTTAGAAGGATTATAAGAAATATTTTTTCTGATTAAGGCTTTGTCTGACTTCGTGCCTTCTAATACAATTTGTAGGTCTTTTTCACTTCTTTTTTAATTATTGAAGTTTCAAATGACCAACAACATACTGATTTATCCTTCTCTGATGATGTTTTTTTTCTCTTTCAGAAATTCTCTTCATCAGATATTGACACTAACAAATCTACTTTTTTATCTAATTTATTTTATTATTAAAGTACATTTGTTCTTTGTTGAAGAGGTGTTGATTATTTTGGATATTAAGGTAACTAGTTCTTTAAGACTAGCTGACACTATTTCTGCCTTTTTTCTTCTGTGATTTCAGAGGTTTTCTTTCCAATTCCCCATACTAGGGAATGGAATAGGCTGAGAATTTTCTTTTATTCCTTCTTCAAAGGTTTTAAACTATATTCTTTGCCAGCATTTAAATTCAATTTGGAGGGTTCTCCAATTTATTGGAGCTATCTCTACTCCTACTAATTATGCTATTGTTTTTATAGCAAAATAGTATTTATTTTCCTTTTTATAGTTATATCTTATTTATGGAAAATTATTTAGTTTCAGGTACTTTTTTTGGTCCTGTGATATTGCAATTGCTTCATTTTTTCTGTTTACTTTAAGATCAAGTATCAGATTATGATTTATTTTAACATTGTTAAAGGGACAACATTTACTAGACTAGGTGCTGTTGCATTTGTCTTGTTTTTTTTGCATTTTGCAAGTCCTCTGTTTTGACTGGTCCTTTAAACTGGACTATCATGCTAATGATTTCATTTGTGTCTTCATTTTATTGAATATATTCGCAAATGAGGGTTAATCTATGTCTTTAGCTATTTTAGCTAGAAGAATTTTGTGATTTTTAAAAAAGAAAATCCATATTTCTTTTGTTCTAAGATAATCAATTATTTGTTTTATAATTGGATTCAATTCCTAACTGTTACTATGGGCTTCAAGATTGAGTTCTAAGACTAAAACTTTAAGCTTATACTAGTTTGTTTGTTCTTATTAAGGAACAAATTCCTGAGTTCTTTCCCAAGTAACATGTTTATAATTGGGGTTCGAAATCGGCTCCCTAATATTGCGATGTACGTGCCGTATTCCAGCTTGGCTGGTAAGGGGCAGGTTAAGACTTCTTTGAAATTTATTTGGTTCTATTTTGTCCAAATTTTTTTGATTTTATTCCAGTAAGGCTAACACTTTCTTTAAGTGTGTTTCTGTCCTATATATTTTGGATACTGTTGAAGCATGGCTGGGCACCCATGGGGTTCAAGCGCTGCTCAGACCTGGAATCTTCTGGGGTATTTCTTCCAGTTCCTTTTCTAGGAACTGGGTTTTGGAGTTTTATTCAAACTATTCTGCCTTTTTATGGTCATTGATAGCATTATTTGTTTTCATTAGATACAATAAATGCATATTTTTCATTTTTCTGTTTTCATTCAGATTATTTCCTGAGGATGCGGAATCTCATATGTTTCACTTGCTCTTCAGGACATAGTTAGAGGATCTTTTTTTCAAAAGCTTGATTCCTCACGCAAGGGTCACCTTTTTTAGGTTTCCAGATGGTTTATGTCACTATCTTTGTCTCTATCAGACAAGGGACAATTTGTATTGGGTTCCGTCTGTCGGTACCTTTAGTCTCTATTATTTCCTTCAATTGCTCTATATATGCATAGAAGTTTTAACAGCATTGGATTCAATTCCCTTTGCTCATTTTCAATGGAAAGATCCTTTCCAGCTTTTTATGAGTGTTGTTTCTTCAAGAACATGGTTGGAGGATCAATTAACCAAAAAGTTTGTTGATTCCTCAGACAAGAGTAACCTTTTTTAGTTTTCCGGATAGATTCAGTGTCCATGACTCTGTCTCTGTTGGACAAGGGACGTCTGAAATTGGTTTCAGCTTATCGAAACCTTCAGTCTCAATCATTCCCTTCGGTAGCCTTATGCATGGAAATTCTAGGTTCTTATGACTGCTGCATTGGACGTGTTCCCCTTTGCTCATTTTCACATGCAATCTCTTCAGCTCTGTATGCTGAACCAGTGGTGCCGGGGTTATACAAAGATATCTCATTTAATATCTTTAAAACCGATTGTTCGACACCCTCTGACGTGGTACAGATTACCATCGCTTAGTTCAGGGGGCTTCTTTTTTTCTTCCAACCTGAACTGTGATCTCAACAGATGCAAGTCTGACAGGTTGGGGAGCTGTATGGGGGTTTCTGACAGCACAAGGGGTTTGGGAAATCTCAGGAGGTGAGATTACCAATCAATATTTTGGAACTCCGTGCAATTTTCAGAGCTCTTCAGTCATGGCCTCTTCTAAAGAGAGAATCGTTCATTTGTTTTCAGACAGACAATGTCACAACTGTGGCATATATCAATCATCAAGGAGGGACTCACAGTCCTCTGGCTATGAAAGAAGTATCTCGAATACTTGTATGGGCGGAATCCAGCTCCTGTCTAATCTCTGCGGTTCATATCCCAGGTATAGACAATTGGGAAGGGGATTATCTCAGTCGCCAAACGTTACATCCGGGCGAATGGTCTCTTCACCCAGAGGTTTTTCTTCAGATTGTTCAAATGTGGGGACTTCCAGAAAAAGATCTGATGGCTTCTCATCTAAACAAGAAACTTCCCAGGTATCTGTCCAGATCCAGGGATCCTCAGGCGGAAGCAGTGGATCCATTGTCACTTCCTTGGAAGTATCATCCTGCTTATATCTTTCCGCCTCTAGTTCTTCTTCCAAGAGTAATCTCCAAAATTCTGAAGGAATGCTCGTTTTGTTCTGCTGGTGGTTCCAGCATGGCCTCACAGGTTTTGGTATGCGGATCTTGTCCGGATGGCTTCTTGCCAACCGTGGACTCTTCCGTTAAGACCAGACCTTCTGTCACAAGGTCCTTTTTTCCATCAGGATCTCAAATCCTTAAATTTAAAGGTATGGAGATTGAACGCTTGATTCTTAGTCAAAGAGGTTTCTGGAAGACTTACATTTCTTGGTGTCTTTCTCATAATTTTTCCTGGCATTCTTTTAGAATTCCGAGAATTTTACATTTTCTTCAGGATGGTTTGGATAAAGGTTTGTCTGCAAGTTCCTTGAAAGGACAAATCTATGCTCTTTCTGTTCTTTTTCACAGAAGGATTGCTATTCTTCCTGATATTCATTGTTTTGTACAAGCTTTGGTTCGTATAAAACCTGTTAAGTCAATTTCTCCTCCTTGGAGTTTAAATTTGGTTCTGGGGGCTCTTCAAGCTTCTCCGTTTTGAACCTATGCATTCACTGGACATTAAATTACTTTCTTGGAAAGTTTTGTTTCTTTTGGCCATCTCTTCTGCTAGAAGAGTTTCTGAATTATCTGCTCTTTCTTGTGAGTCTCCTTTTCTGATTTTTCAACAGGATAAGGCGGTGTTGCAAACTTCTTTTAAATTTTTACCTAAGGTTGTGAATTCTAACAACATTAGTAGAGAAATTGTGGTTCCTTCATTATGTCCTAATCCTAAGAATTCTAAGGAGAGATCATTGCATTCTTTGGATGTAGTTAGAGCTTTGAAATATTATGTTGAAGCTACTAAGAATTTCCGAAAGTCTTCTAGTCTATTTGTTATCTTTTCCGGTTCTAGGAAAGGTCAGAAGGCCTCTGCCATTTCTTTGGCATCTTGGTTGAAATCTTTAATTCATCATGCTTATGTCGAGTCGGGTAAATCTCCGCCTCAAAGGATTACAGCTCATTCTACTAGGTCAGTTTCTACTTCCTGGGCGTTTAAGAATGAAGCTTCGATTGATCAGATTTGCAAAGCAGCAACTTGGTCTTCTTTGCATACTTTTACTAAATTCTACCATTTTGATGTGTTTTCTTCTTCTGAAGAAGTTTTTGGTAGAAAAGTACTTCAGGCAGCTGTTTCAGTTTGATTCTTCTGCTTATAATTTCAGTTTTTTTCATTATAAGATTTAAACTTTATTTTGGGTGTGAATTATTTTTCAGCGGAATTGGCTGTCTTTATTTTATCCCTCCCTCTCTAGTGACTCTTGCGTGGAAGATCCACATCTTGGGTAGTCATTATCCCATATGTCACTAGATCATGGACTCTTGCTAATTACATGAAAGAAAACATAATTTATGTAAGAACTTACCTGATAAATTCATTTCTTTCATATTAGCAAGAGTCCATGAGGCCCACCCTTTTTTTGTGGTGGTTATGATTTTTTTGTATAAAGCACAATTATTCCAATTCCTTGTTTTTTATGCTTTTGCACTTTTTTCTTATCACCCCACTTCTTGGCTATTCGTTAAACTGATTTGTGGGTGTGGTGAGGGGTGTATTTATAGGCATTTTGAGGTTTGGGAAACTTTGCCCCTCCTGGTAGGAATGTATATCCCATACGTCACTAGCTCATGGACTCTTGCTAATACGAAAGAAATGAATTTATCAGGTAAGTTCTTACATAAATTATGTTTTTTTGTCCCTGCTTTTCCTGGGATTACTAATTCTGCTATGGCAGTATATTTGTTGTTCCTGAGTCCTTGGAAAGGAGCTAGAGTCCTCCCTTCTGGGGAAGGATCTGATATCTGCTTGGAGATCTTCAGTACCTGGTGTAGGGGGTGATGTTTCCCCCCTTTTGGTACTCCGTGTGGATTAGATTGTCGGATTTTCAGATATCTTTCGCCAGTATTCTTTCATCTTTTTTGAGAATCGCTATTCTTTCACTTACTCTTGCCTTTTGGGGTAGGTCTTTCGGTCATCTAGTCGCAGAGACTAGGTTCTTAGGGACCGTTTTTGTCCTTGCAGTATCCTCTTTTTTTATCCTATATACTTGGTGATCTGGGGGATTCTTTTGCAGTCTCTCTTTTGCCTTCAACCGATAGGAGTTTTAGGAATCTCGTTCATTCGCTAAATCCTTGCGCTGTAGGTTTTCTAAGGGCTGATCCAGATTGGGTATTTTGAGACAGTTGTGTTTTCTCACTCATAGAGTTCTGATCTCTTTGGGTCCTTTCTTCGTCTGCAAATTTTGTGGGTGTTATCTTAGAGGCCTTTTGTGACTGAGTGGGCAGCCACTTGAATACATCATGAGAGATCAGAGTTCAAGACCCCATGGGAGTATGACATGCATCCATTTTAGTGCAATTTTCATTTCCAGGTAACTTTGTGGTTGTTCCACAAGGTTTTTGGTCTTGGTCCGGTTTCTTAACCTAATCCTTTTCCTTGACTTGGCATTTCGGTTACTTTGTTTTTAAGATTTTATAGTCTTGGTTCTGTCCGGCATTCAGTAGCATGTTCCTACTGAGGCGGTTCCTTTTCTCTCTTCTGGAGAGATGGAGTTTTTTTCTGGGAATTTCTTTACTGGCATATTCCTGGGTTTCTCCGTTTTCCTTCTAGTTGGAAGGATTTGGTCTACTGCGCCTATATAGTTGGCTCCTCCTGAGATAGTTTTCATCATCTGACTCTACGAGTTTAGTGGACTGAGGGCTTCTCTTGTCTGCAATGTGCCTTCCCTTCGGGTTTCTGATGGGTATTGAGGATAGGTATCCTGGATCCCAAGTTAGTTTCTCTGGATGTTGGTGCCTCCTTCCTGCTTCCTTTTTTTAGGAACTCGTGGTTGTAGATTCATTATCTGATCACTGGGCCTTGTCGATGCTGGGATATTTTAATCTTGTACTTGGGACATTGATAGTCGCTTCTGTGATAGCCTGTTTGCTCGGAGTTGGGGTCAGATATTCTGACTGCTCTGTTTGGGCATCAACCACGTATCTCGTCTCCCGGGGGGATCCTTACTTAGGTTTGGAGACCTTGCAGTGGGAACCTTCCCTTAGTGGGTAGTTGGTTCTTCCTTTTTGGTCACGGTGTTGTCCTCCTTTTCCCCATTTTCTAGTGGGGGTGGGGGGGGGTTGGTCCGCCCTGCTTTCTGAGTTTTTCCCTTGTTCCTTGCCAGGAATGTCATGGTGTAAGTTTTCTAGCTACTCGGTTGGTTTGTTACTATGATTTGACGTTTAGTCTGACGGCCTATCCGATGGAAGCCTGCAGCTTTTGTTTGTGGCATTAACGGATGTTACTATGCCGTTCCTGTTTTGCTCCTGGGGTTTTTTCTGACCTACGGGTGTTCAGTTTCACTGTGCTAGTTAGCTGTCTATGGTAAGGTAGTCTTGTTCTACCATTTGTCCTTTTGGGACTTCGGTTCCGGTTCAGACTGTATATTGGTTATACGGGCATTTGTCCTTTTGCAGCCTGGTAGCTGCTCTTATTCGCTTCTCTCTCTTTTTGTCCTTGAATCTTCGGGATTGTTTATGGAGGTTCTTTCGGACCTTCTTATCTGATTCTTCCCTTCTTTCAGTTAGGGAGAATGTGGTGTGGGAGTTTTTTGTTGTTTCCCTTGCCATTGTTCATGGCGAGATTTTTCTTGGTGTGCTTCTAGAGAGTGGGACTTGTGTCCCCTCAGAGGTTTTTGTGCTCAGTGGAGTCCAGAATTTAGATTGATCTCTACCAGGGATCCTTATGGTTCTAATTGATGGGCAGTTAACTTGTCCTCTTTCCATATTTTTGTTCTTCCTGCTTCTATTGAAGTAGTTTTGTTGATCGGGAATCCGGGTTGTGTCAAGCTGTGGTGCCATCAGAATGGGCCGCATTTTTGTTCCCGCCGTTTGCATTCAGTGTCCTCTATAAGCTTGGGTATTGATTTCCCAAAAATAATGAATGCCTTTCCCTGTTTTAAGAAGAAAAACTTAAATTATGCTTACCTGATAATTTTTCTTTTCTTCTGTATGGGGAGAGTCCACAGCTCCCCGCTAGTTTTTTTTTTATGTTTGCGGCCTTAAATTCTTTTTTTATTTGTTGTTCTGGCACCTGTTTTCACCCTGATATTTCTCCTACTGTTCCTTGTTCCCTTGGCAGAATGACTGGGGGATGAGGGAAGTGGGGGAGGTATTTAAGCCTTTGGCTGGGGTGTCTTTGCCTCATCCTGGTGGCCAGGTTCTTTATTTCCCTAAAGTAAGGAATGCAGCTGTGGACTCTCCCCGTACAGAAGAAAAGAAAATGGTCAGGTAAGCATAATTGAATTTTTTTTATAACAGTATGCCCTTTTGAAGTCTGTATGGAGAAGATGTTAACGTGGTAGCGATATCCAAAGTCCTGAAGTTAGCGCACATCTAACTTTCAACTTGTAATATGTGCAAGCAAAAAAGTAGCGTGTCACTTGTAATGTGGCCCTTTATGGGCAAGGATATTTTGGGTTTAATGTCCCTATAAGTAAGCACATATAGAAAATTGTGCAGCCACTGTATCTATTATGTGAGTAGGCAGAGATAAGTGTTTTTCTTTTTAAAGACACGATGAGTCCACGGATTTCATCCTTGTGGGATTTCACCACCTGGTCAGCAGGAGGAGGCAAAGAGCGCCACAGCAGAGCTGCTATATATAGCTCCTCCCTTCCCTCCCACTCCAGTCATTCTCTTTGCCTACGTTAGTAATAGGAAGAGGTAAAGTGAGGTGTTAGAATTAGATTCTTCAATCAAGAGTTTTTTGTTTTAAAGTAGTACAAGATTGTGCTGCTTTGTTCTGGGGTGTAGCATAGTCCATATCGGTCTCTACAGTAGAGCTTTTGGTGGCTTTAGAGCAATAGGAACTGGTGGGACATAATTCTCACTGCGCCTCCTATACATTTATGCTGCCCTACTCCAGATCGCCTAAGCGCATATAACTCAGGCTTATCTTTTTCCACAGGGCTATGGGAGGGAAAGGACCTCTTAAACCTGCTGGACTGTCCTGCTGTCGGACAGCATTCAAGGTAAGTGCTAACTTTGTTTATTCTAGGGAAAACATAGGCTCAGAAGAAAGTGGGCACTTTATCTTTATTGGAATTTGCATAAGGATGCTGGGATACGTTTTTTATTCACAGCCCTTATGTTGGGACATTACTCCCCTCTTGATGGAGGGGTTTTTATTGTTGGCAGCTACGGGTACAGGCACTGGGGCTGGGAGATTGTTCAATTTTATTATAATGGTGGTTCCGATATTAATATCAAAATCCCGGTCGGGTAGTATATTTTGTGGTGTACGCCCACGATGGGTGGGGCTTCAGTTTTGCGCGCTACTGTTTTTTTCACTGTGCAGTTCCTAGCCAACAGGAGTGGACGTCTACGCTCTGTAGCTCTACAACCGCATGGTTATCTTACTAATTATGCAGGCGGTTGTAGCGCTATTGTTCCCCTGAACTTCCGGATCGTTTTTGGAATCAAGTCAGTGAGATCAGGAAAGGGGTTCGTTTGGCAGGTAGGCATCTCAGCAGAGTTGCTGAGGTGTGGAGGTGTTTGCATGTAGATTGGTGTAACTGCTGGGATACGTTATTCAACGCAGTAAAAGAGTTGCAGTTTTATTATTTAAAGGCACAGTATCGTTTTCCTTTTTGTTAGTTTTCTGGCATCAAGTTTTATGGGATAATTTCATTATCTTTTCCTTTGCACATATTTTTCTTTTAAGAGTTTATTTTGTAACTGCTTAAAGTGACAGTATAATATATAAAAAAAAGTTTTTTATTTTTCATTGTCTCTTATTGTGATTTGTTATGGACATAGGAGCTGTTACTTGCTCCATGTGTTTGGATGCCAATATGGAACCACCAAGTCCTTTTTGTCCCTCATGTATTGAGAGGGCTTTACATTATAAAGAAAAGATTTTTCATGAGCAAAATATTTCTAAGGCGGATGATTCTCAGGAGTCTAATGCTGAGATTCAGAGTATACCGCAGCTTTCTCCCCAAGCGTCCCAAGATTTAACGCCCGCACAAGCAGTGCCCTGTACTTCTACTCCAGTGATTGCTGGAATTACTTTAAAAGACATAGCTACAGTTATGTCTTCCACAATTTCTGATGCGTTGTCTGCTTTTCCTATGCTACAAGGCAAGCGTAAGAGGAAGGACAACCATGTAGGAAATGAGGTTTCTGATACTATGGTGGCAGTCTCGGAGGTACCCTCCCAGGGAGCTGAGTTGGAGGGTATGGAGGTTTAATCAGAAGGCGAAATTCAAACTCTGAAGGTTCAATACCTTTGACTGATTCAGAGGTTGTTTCTTTCAGGTTTAAACTAGAACACCTCCGTCTGTTGCTCAGGGAGGTTTTAGTTACTTTAGATGACTGTGATTCTACAGTAGTAGTTCCCTCTTACTCGGATGTTTTTCCAGTACCGAAGCGGACTTCGGAGAATATTTCAAAGGAATGGGAGAGACCAGGTATTCCCTTTTCTCCATCTCCTATTTTCAAGAAAATGTTTCCTATAGCAGATGCTGTCAGGGAAACTTGGCAGACGGTGCCTAAGCTATTTCCACTCTAGCCAAGCGAACTACTATTCCCATTGAGGATAGTTGTGCTTTTAAAGATCCCATGGACAAGAAGTTGGAGGGTTTACTTAAAAAGATTTATGTTCACCAGGGTCTGCTATTGCAGCCGGCTGTGTGCATTGCTACGGTCACTAGTGCAGCAGCTTATTGGTTTGATGCTTTGTCTGAATCTCTCAGAACTGAAACCTCTTTAGAGTAGATCAAAAACAGGATTAAAACTCTGAAGTTGGCTAATGCCTTTATTATAGATGTTTCTCTGCAAATTACTAAGTTAGCAGCTAAGAGTTCAGGGTTTTCTATTCTAGCCCGCAGAGCTTTATGGTTAAAACCTTGGTCTGCGGATGTGTCATCTAAGTCTAAGCTTCTAGCTATTCCTTACAAGGGAAAGACCTTGTTTGGACCTGGTCTGAAGGAGATCATTTCTGACATCACGGGAGGTAAGGGTCATCTCCTTCCTCAGGATAAGAGAAATAAACAAAAAGGATGACAAAGTAATTTTCGTTCCTTTCTTAATTTCAAGGGAAATTCTTTCTCTTCCTCCCCTAAACAAGAAGGAAACTATTCGCAATCTAAGTCTACTTGGGACCCAACCAGCGTTGGAACAAGGGTAAACAGTCCAAGAAGCCTGCTGCTGACTCCAAAACAGCATGAAGGGCATGCCCCCGATCCGGACCGGCTCTGGTGGGGGGCAGACTTTCTTTCTTCGTTCCGGCTTGGGTGCGAGACGTTCAGGATCCCTGGGCTATAAAGATAGTGTCCCAGGGATACAAACTGGAGTTCAAGAATTTTCCTCCCAGAGGAAGATTTCTTCTTTCAAGATTATCTGCAAACAAGATAAAAAAAAGAGGCATTCTTACATTGTGTAAAAGACCTCTCCTCCCTGGGAGTAATTGTTCCCGTTTCAGCACAGGAACAGGGGCAGGGGTTTTATTCAAATCTGTAGTTCCCAAAAAAGAGGGAACCTTCAGACCTATATTTGATCTCAAGAGTCTAAACAAGTTTCTCAGAGTTCCATCATTCAAGATGGAAACTTTTCGGACCATTCTTCCATTGATCCAGGAGGGTCAATTTATGATGACCGTGGATTTGAAGGATGCATATTTATGTTCCTATTCACAGAGATCATCACAAGTTCCTAAGGTTTGCTTTTCTGGACCAGCACTTTCAGTTTGTGGCTCTTCCTTTCGGGCTGGCCACGGCACCCAGAATTTTCACAATGGTTCTGGGGTCTTTGCTGGTGGTTCTCAGGCCACGGGGCATTGCGGTGGCACCTTATCTGGACGATATTCTGATTCAGGCGCATTCTTGTCAATAGGCAGGGTCCCATACCGACATTGTTCTGTCTTTCCTGAGGACTCACGGGTGGAAAGTAAATCTGGAAAAAAGTTCTTTAATCCCGAAAGCAAGGGTGACTTTCTTGGGAACTGTAATCGATTCTATATCCGATTCTATATCCGAGGATTTTTCTGACAGAGTTCAGGAAATCAAAGATTCTAGATACCTGTCGAACCCTTCAGTCCAATCCTTGGCCATCAGTGGCCCAGTGCATGGAATTAATCGGACTGATGGTTGCGGCAATGGACATCATTCCGTGTGCTCGGTTTCACCTCAGACCTCTGCAGTTAAACATGCTCAGGCTGTGGAATGGAGATTATGCAGATCTTGTCTCCTCGAATAACCCTGGAGCAGGAGACAAGGGATTCACTTCAATGGTGGTTGTCTCTAGATCATCTATCCCAGGGAACATGCTTTCGCAGACCATCCTGGGTGATTGTGACAACAGATGCCAGCCTAGGGTGGGGGGCTGTCTGGGGTCCTCTAAAGGCTCAGCGAGTGTGGACTCCGGCGGAGTCTGTTCTTCCTATAAACATCCTGGAACTGAGAGCGATCTTCAATGCTCTTCTGGCCTGGCCTCAGTTGGCTTCGGCCCAGTTCATCAGATTCCAGACGGACAACATAACAACACTGGCTTACATCAATCAGGGAGGAACGAGGAGTTCCTTAGCGATGATCGAGGTAGCCAAGATAATCCGGTGGGCAGAGGCCCATTCTTGTCATCTGTCAGCGATCCATATCCCAGGGGTGGACAACTGGGAGGCGGACTTTCTGAGCAGGCAGACTTTTCATCCGGGAGAGTGGGGACTCCATCCGGAAGTGTTCTCCAACCTGATTCCCAAATGGGGTCGGCTGGAGTTGGATCTCATGGCATCTCGTCAGAATGCCAAGCTTCCGAGATACGGGTCGAGATCCAGGGATCCCCAGGCAGAACTGATAGATGCTATGGCGGTTCCTTGGTCCTTCAATCTTGCGTACCTATTGCCTCTGTTTGCCCTTCTTCCTCGAGTCATTGCTCAAATCAAACAGGATTTGGTATGCAGATCTGGTGGACATGTCATCTCTGCCACCTTGGAGACTTCCGTTGAGGAAGGACCTTTTTCATTCAAGAGCCCTTCCTTCACCCAAATATAGTTTCTCTGAAGCTGACTGCTTAATCCTATCCAAGCGGGGGTTCTCTGATTCGGTTATAGAGACCATGATCCAGGCTCGTAAACCTGTAACTAGAAATATTTACCATAAGATATGGCGTAAATATCTTTATTGGTGTGAATCCAAGGGCTACTCATGAAGTAGAGTTAGGATTCCCAGAATTTTGTCCTTTCTCCAAGAAGGATTGGAGAAGGGTTTATCGGCAAGTTCCCTAAAGAGTCAGATCTCTGCCTTATCTATTATGTTACACAAACATCTGGCGGATATCCCAGATGTTCATTCCTTTTGTCAGGCTTTGGTTAGAATCAGACCTGTGTTTAAACCAATTGCTCCTCCATGGAGTCTGAATTTAGTTCTTAAAGTTCTTCAAGGGGCTCCGTTGAGCCTATGCATTCCTTAGATATTAAGTTGTTATCTTGGAAAGTTTTATTTCCTGTTGCCATTTCTTCAGCTTGAATAGTGTCTGAGCTTTCGGCATTACAATACAAGTTGCCTTACCTTATTTTTCATTCCGATAAGGTAGTTTTACGTACTAAACTAGGGTTCCTTCCTAAGGTTGTTTCTAACAGGAACATTAATCAGGAAATTGTTGTTCCTTCCTTGTGTCCTAATTCTTCTTCTCCAAAGGAACGTCTTTTGCACAATTTGGACGTGGTCCGTGCTTTGAAATTTTATTTACAAGGACTAAGGATTTTCGTCAGTTCTTCTTTGTTTGTCGTTTTCTCTGGGAAACGTAAGGGTCAGAAAGCTACGGCTACCTCTCTTTATTTTTGGTCGAAGAGTATCATCCTCCTGAAAGAGTTACGGCTCATTCCATTAGGGCTGTTGCTTCCTCATGGGCATTCAAAAATGAAGCTTCTGTAGAACAGATTTGCAAGGCTGCAACTTGGTCCTCTCTTCACACTTTTTCTAAATTTTACAAATTTGATACTTTTGCCTCAACTGAGGCTGCCTTTGGGAGAAAGGTTCTTCAAGCAGTGGTATCTTCCGTTTAGGTTCCCTGTCTTTCCCCTCCCTTATCATCAGTGTACTCTAGCTTTGGTATTGTATCCCACAAGTAAGGATGAAATCCGTGGACTCATCGTGTCTTTAAAAAGAAAATAATTTATGCTTACCTGATAAATGTATTTCTTTTTAGACACAATGAGTCCACTTCCCGTCCTGTTCTCTGAGACAGGTTATTATTTTTGTAAACTTCAGACACCTCTGCACCTTGGCTTTTTCCTTTCTCTTCCTAACTTCGGTTGAATGACTGGAGTGGGAGGGGAGGGAGGAGCTATTTAACAGCTCTGATGTGGTGCTCTTTGCCTCCTCCTGCTGACCAGGAGGTGAATATCCCACAAGTAAGGATGAAATCCGTGGACTCATAGTGTCTAAAAAGAAATACATTTATCAGGTAAGCATACATTTTCATATTTTTTCCCCATCAGCTCTAAAGGAATAAGTAAAGTTAAAATTCATCTTTTATGATTCAGATAGAACAGAGCATGCAATTTTTCACAACTTTCAAATTTACTTCTATTATCAAATGCTCATTGTTCTCTTGGTTTCCTTTGTTGAAAGGCATACTTTTTTACACTCAAGAGCAGCAATACACTGCTGGAAGCTAGCTGGTAATTGATGGCTGCACTTTTATGCCTCTTGTCACCAGATGTGTTCAGCTAACTCCCAGTAGTGCATTGCAACAAAGGATACCAAGAAAGTAAAGCAAATTTGAAAATAAAACGCTTTTGGAAAATTATTTAAAATTGAACACAGTTTAATTTTGGCTTTACTACCCCTTTAATTCCAGTGAATGCTATTATTTTTGTAGAAGTGATGGTACTCCACATTTGTACAGGGAAGGGACAGTAACATCAATGTCATCATGCAGATAGGGCATGCAATTTTAAACAACTTTCCTATTTACTTCTATTGTCAAATTTGCTTTGTTCCCTTGGTATCTTTTAATGAAGAGTAAAATTTGGTAGGTTCATAAGAGCGCAGGAGTGAGCACCTGTCTTTAGTACTCTATGGCAGCAGTGTTTTGCAACATTTATTTGTAGCTTTGTTATACAATGTTCGCTAAACACTGCTGCTATGAGCTCTTATGAGCCTGCTTAGTTTAACTCTTCAATAAAAGTACCAAGGGAACAAAGCAAACTTGATAACAGAAGTAAATTTGAAAGTTGTTTAAAATGTCATGCTCTATCAGAATCATGAAATGATGACTTTATTGTCCCTTTAACTGTCAATGAAAACAATCTTCCATTTTTTGTTCCATTTTTTTGGCAACACATGAAACTTTCTTTGACATAAAGATTTGATTTTGTCTTAATATTTATTGTGCTTTTCTTATTTCTTTTTTCTTTTTAGATGAGCACAGCTATGTACTGCGAGATGCTGAAGCAGAAGTGCTATTCTGTTTCAGTTTGGAAGAGTCCTTAAAAAGGGCACGTGTCTCCCCTCTTTTCAAGGTATGCACAGTGAGTCTAAGTAAATCTGTTTTAAGTCATATAATTACATATTTTTAATTTAATATATATATATATATATATATTAGGGAACTTGATTTCATAAATCATGCTAGGCAAGTAAATTTGACTTAAAGAAATACTGAACCCAATTTCTCCTGTTAAGTGTGGTCAGTCCACGGGTCATCATTACTTCTGGGATATTAACTCCTCCCCAACAGGAAGTGCAAGAGGATCACCCAGCAGAGCTGCTATATAGCTCCTCCCCTCTACGTCACACCCAGTCATTCTCTTGCACCCAACTAATAGATAGGATGTGTGAGAGGACTGTGGTGATTATACTTAGTTTTATACCTTCAATCAAAAGTTTGTTATTTTATAACAGCACCGGAGTGTGTTGTTCCTTCTCTGGTAGAATTTGAAGAAGAATCTATCTGAGTTTTTTGTATGATTTTAGCCGGCGTAGTTAAGATCATATTGCTGTTCTCGGCCATCTGAGGAGTGAGGTAAACTTCAGATCAGGGGACAGCGGGCAGGTTAACCTGCAAAGAGGTATGTAGCAGCATATTATTTTCTGACAATGGAATTGACTGAGAAAATTCTGCCATACCGATATAATGTAAGCTCAGCCTTAAATGCAGTAGTAGCAACTGGTATCAGGCTGTCATGTATGTATATTTACACTTCAGTATTCTGGAGAATGGCACTTCACTGGGATAATACTGTATGCATAAGACTTTAGCCTAATTTGCAGTGACTAGCAACAGGCTTTCTAATGACATTTCATTTATTTGATGTTAAACGTTTTTGCTGGCATGTTAAATCGTTTAATTTTCTGAGGTACTGGGTGAAAAATTGTTTTGGGCACTGTTTTTTCCACTTGGCAGTCGTTTTATTTAATTTAAGACAGTTTACTGATCTCCCTCACTGTTGTGTGTGAGGGGGAGGGGCATATTTTGGCGCTTTTGCTACGCATCAGAAAATTCAGTCAGAAGTCTCTTGTCTTCCCTGCATGATCCGGTTCGTCTCTACAGAGCTCAGGGGTCTTCAAAAGTTAATTTGAGGGAGGTAATCACTCACAGCAGAGCTGTGAGATTGTGACTGACTGTGATAAAAAACGTTTATTTTCTGTACTTTTTTTCTGCTATTCAGGGTTAGTTATCCATTGCTAATGGGGGCAATCCTTTGCTAAAATTGTGTTTTTACCGGAAAGAATTTGATGTTATAGTTTCTCAAGTTTATTATTTCTCAACTGTCATAACTTTTTTCTGTGCTTCTTAAAGGCACAGTACGTTTTCATATTATTTGTAAATTGCTTTGAAAAGTATTTCCAAGTTGCTAGTTTAATTGCTAGTGTGTTAAACATGTCTGACTCAGAGGAATATCTCTGTGCTATATGTACTAAAGCCAAAGTGGAGCCCAATAGAAATTTATGTACTAATTGCATTGATGCTACTTTAAATAAAAGTCAATCTGTACAAATTGAACATCATTCACCAAACAACGAGGGGAGAGTTATGCCGACTAACTCGCCTCACGTGTCAGTACCTGCATCTCCCGCTCGGGAGGTGCGTGATATTGTAGCGCCGAGTACATCAGGGCGGCCATTACAGGATATGGCTAATGTTATGACTGAAGTTTTGGCTAAATTACCAGAACTTAGAGGTAAGCGTGATCACTCTGGGGTGAGAACAGAGTGCGCTGTTGATAATAGGGCCATGTCTGATACTGCGTCACAGTATGCTGAACATGAGGACGGAGAGCTTCAATCTGCAGGTGACGGTTCTGATCCCAATAGAATGGATTCAGACATTTCTAATTTTAAGTTTAAACTCGAAAACCTCCGTGTACTGTTAGGGGAGGTATTAGCAGCTCTGAATGATTGTAACACCGTTGCAATCCCAGAGAAATTATGTAGGCTGGATAGATACTATGCGGTACCGGCGAGTACTGACGTATTTCCTATACCTAAGAGGCTTACAGAGATAATTACTAAGGAGTGGGATAGGCCCGGTGTACCCTTTTCCCCCCCTCCTGTGTTTAGAAAAATGTTTCCAATAGACGCCACCACACGGGACTTATGGCAGACGGTCCCTAAGGTGGAGGGAGCGGTTTCTACTCTGGCTAAGCGTACCACTATCCCGGTGGAGGATAGCTGTGCCTTTTCAGATCCAATGGATAAAAAATTAGAGGGTTACCTTAAGAAAATGTTTGTTCAACAAGGTTTTATATTGCAACCCCTTGCATGTATTGCGTCTGTCACGGCCGCGGCCGCTTTTTGGTCTGAGTCCCTGGAAGAGACTCTTGACTCAATAACTATAGATGAGATTTCAAACAAGCTTAAGACACTTAAGCTAGCTAATTCATTTATTTCGGATGCCGTAGTACATTTAACTAAACTTACGGCTAAGAATTCCGGATTCGCCATTCAGGCACGCAGAGCACTGTGGCTAAAATCCTGGTCAGCTGACGTTACATCTAAATTACTCAACATACCTTTCAAAGGGCAGACCTTATTCGGGCCCGGGTTGAAAGAAATTATCGCTGACATTACAGGAGGTAAAGGCCATGCCCTGCCTCAAGACAGAGCCAAACCTAAGGCTAGACAGTCTAATTTTCGTTCCTTTCGTAATTTCAAGGCAGGAGCAGCATCGACTTCCTCTGCACCAAAACAGGAAGGAGCTGTTGCTCGCTACAGACAAGGCTGGAGACCTAACCAGTCCTGGAACAAGGGCAAGCAGGCCAGGAAACCTGCTGCTGCCCCTAAGACAGCATGAATTGAGGGCCCCCGATCCGGGAACGGATCTAGTGGGGGGCAGACTTTCTCTCTTCGCCCAGGCTTGGGCAAGAGATGTCCAGGATCCCTGGGCGTTAGAGATCATATCTCAGGGATATCCTCTGGACTTCAAATCCTCTCCCCCAAAAGGGAGATTTCATCTGTCAAGGTTGTCAACAAACCAAATAAAGAAAGAGGCGTTTCTACGCTGTGTACAAGATCTTTTACTAATGGGAGTGATCCATCCGGTTCCGCGGCCGGAACACGGACAGGGGTTTTACTCAAATCTGTTTGTGGTTCCCTAAAAAGAGGGAACTTTCAGGCCAATCTTGGATTTAAAGATCCTAAACAAATTCCTAAGAGTTCCATCGTTCAAAATGGAAACTATTCGGACAATCCTACCCATGATCCAAAAGGGTCAGTACATGACCACAGTGGATTTAAAGGATGCTTACCTTCACATACCGATTCACAAGGATCATTACCGGTATCTAAGGTTTGCCTTTCTAGACAGACATTACCAGTTTGTAGCTCTTCCATTCGGATTGGCTACGGCTCCAAGAATCTTCACAAAGGTTCTGGGTGCTCTTCTGGCGGTACTAAGACCGCGAGGAATTTCGGTAGCTCCGTACCTAGACGACATCCTGATACAAGCTTCAAGCTTTCAAACTGCCAAGTCTCATACAGAGTTAGTACTGGCATTTCTAAGGTCGCATGGATGGAAGGTGAACGAAAAGAAGAGTTCTCTCTTTCCACTCACAAGAGTTCCCTTCTTGGGGACTCTTATAGATTCTGTAGAAATGAAGATCTACCTGACAGAAGACAGGTTAACAAAGCTTCAAAATGCATGCCGTGTCCTTCATTCCATTCAACACCCGTCAGTGGCTCAATGCATGGAGGTAATCGGCTTAATGGTAGCGGCAATGGACATAGTACCCTTTGCACGCCTACATCTCAGACCGCTGCAATTGTGCATGCTAAGTCAGTGGAATGGGGATTACTCAGACTTGTCCCCTACTCTGAATCTGGATCAAGAGACCAGAAATTCTCTTCTATGGTGGCTTTCTCGGCCACATCTGTCCAGGGGGATGCCATTCAGCAGGCCAGATTGAACAATTGTAACAACAGACGCCAGCCTACTAGGTTGGGGCGCTGTCTGGAATTCTCTGAAGGCTCAGGGACCATGGACTCAGGAGGAGAGTCTCCTGCCAATAAACATTCTGGAATTGAGAGCAGTTCTCAATGCCCTTCTGGCTTGGCCCCAGTTAACAACTCGGGGGTTCATCAGGTTTCAGTCGGACAACATCACGACTGTAGCTTACATCAACCATCAAGGAGGGACAAGAAGCTCCCTAGCAATGATGGAAGTATCAAAGATAATTCGCTGGGCAGAGTCTCACTCTTGCCACCTGTCAGCAATCCACATCCCGGGAGTGGAGAACTGGGAGGCGGATTTCCTAAGTCGTCAGACTTTTCATCCGGGGGAGTGGGAACTTCATCCGGAGGTCTTTGCTCAAATACTTTGACGTTGGGGCAAACCAGAGATAGATCTCATGGCGTCTCGTCAGAACGCCAAGCTTCCTTGTTACGGGTCCAGATCCAGGGATCCGGGAGCGGTTCTGATAGATGCTTTGACAGCACCTTGGACCTTCGGGATGGCTTATGTGTTTCCACCCTTCCCGATGCTTCCTCGATTGATTGCCAGAATCAAACAGGAGAGAGCATCAGTGATTCTAATAGCGCCTGCGTGGCCACGCAGGACTTGGTATGCAGATCTAGTGGACATGTCATCCTGTCCACCTTGGTCTCTGCCTCTGAGACAGGACCTTCTGATCCAGGGTCCCTTCAAACATCAAAATCTAATTTCTCTGAAGCTGACTGCTTGGAAATTGAACGCTTGATTTTATCAAAACGTGGTTTTTCTGAGTCAGTGATTGATACCTTAATACAGGCTAGGAAGCCTGTTACCAGGAAGATTTACCATAAAATATGGCGTAAATACTTATATTGGTGCGAATCCAAGAGTTACTCATGGAGTAAGGTTAGGATTCCTAGGATATTGTCTTTTCTACAAGAAGGTTTAGAAAAGGGTTTATCCGCTAGTTCCTTAAAGGGACAGATTTCAGCTCTGTCCATTCTTTTACACAAACGTCTGTCAGAGGTTCCGGACGTTCAAGCTTTTTGTCAGGCTTTGGCTAGGATCAAGCCTGTGTCTAAAACTGTTGCTCCGCCATGGAGTTTGAACTTAGTTCTTAATGTTTTACAGGGTGTTCCGTTTGAACCCCTTCATTCCATTGATATCAAGCTGTTATCTTGGAAAGTTCTGTTTTTAATGGCTATTTCCTCGGCTCGAAGAGTCTCTGAGTTATCTGCCTTACATTGTGATTCTCCTTATCTGATTTTTCATTCAGACAAGGTAGTTCTGCGTACTAAACCTGGGTTCTTACCTAAGGTGGTCACTAACAGGAATATCAATCAAGAGATTGTTGTTCCATCTTTGTGTCCTAATCCTTCTTCGAAGAAGGAACGTCTTCTACACAATCTAGATGTAGTCCGTGCCCTGAAGTTTTATCTACAGGCAACTAAGGATTTTCGACAAACGTCTTCCCTGTTTGTCGTTTATTCTGGTCAGAGGAGAGGTCAAAAAGCTTCGGCTACCTCTCTCTCCTTTTGGCTTCGTAGCATAATACGTTTAGCCTATGAGACTGCTGGACAGCAGCCTCCTGAAAGGATTACAGCTCATTCTACTAGAGCTGTGGCTTCCACTTGGGCCTTTAAGAATGAGGCCTCTGTTGAGCAGATTTCCAAGGCTGCAACTTGGTCTTCTCTTCATACTTTTTCCAAATTTTACAAATTTGACACTTTTGCTTCTTCGGAGGCTGTTTTTGGGAGAAAGGTTCTTCAGGCAGTGGTTCCTTCCGTATAAAGAGCCTGCCTGTCCCTCCCGTCATCCGTGTACTTTAGCTTTGGTATTGGTATCCCAGAAGTAATGATGACCCGTGGACTGACCACACTTAACAGGAGAAAACAAAATTTATGCTTACCTGATAAATTCCTTTCTCCTGTAGTGTGGTCAGTCCACGGCCCGCCCTGTTTTTATGGCAGGTCTAAATTTTTAAATTATACTCCAGTCACCACTGCACCCTTTGGCTTCTCCTTTCTCGTTGGTTCTCGGTCGAATGACTGGGTGTGACGTAGAGGGGAGGAGCTATAAAGCAGCTCTGCTGGGTGATCCTCTTGCACTTCCTGTTGGGGAGGAGTTAATATCCCAGAAGTAATGATGACCCGTGGACTGACCACACTACAGGAGAAAGGAATTTATCAGGTAAGCATAAATTTTGTTTTTTTTCTTTCATGATTCAGATAGAGAAGAAATTTTAAGCAACTTTCTAATTTTCTCCCATTAATTTTTCTTCCTTCTCTTGCTATCTTTATTTAAAAAACAGCAATGTAAAGCTTAGGAGATGGCCAATTTAGGTTCAGAACCCAGGGATAGCGCTTGTTTCTCCAACATAGGTGTGTCCGGTCCACGGCGTCATCCTTACTTGTGGGATATTCTCTTCCCCAACAGGAAATGGCAAAGAGCCCAGCAAAGCTGGTCACATGATCCCTCCTAGGCTCCGCCTACCCCAGTCATTCTCTTTGCCGTTGTACAGGCAACATCTCCACGGAGATGGCTTAGAGTTTTTTAGTGTTTAACTGTAGTTTTTATTATTCAATCAAAATCATTCTATGGGCGGAGTCTCACTCCTGCCACCTGTCTGCTATCCACATCCCAGGAGTGGAAAATTGGGAAGCGGATTTTCTGAGTCGTCAGACATTGCATCCGGGGGAGTGGGAACTCCATCCGGAAATCTTTGCCCAAGTCACTCAGCTGTGGGGCATTCCAGACATGGATCTGATGGCCTCTCGTCAGAACTTCAAAGTTCCTTGCTACGGGTCCAGATCCAGGGATCCCAAGGCGGCTCTAGTGGATGCACTAGTAGCACCTTGGACCTTCAAACTAGCTTATGTGTTCCCACCGTTTCCTCTCATCCCCAGGCTGGTAGCCAGGATCAATCAGGAGAGGGCGTCGGTGATCTTGATAGCTCCTGCGTGGCCACGCAGGACTTGGTACGCAGATCTGGTGAATATGTCATCGGCTCCTCCTTGGAAGCTACCTTTGAGACGAGACCTTCTTGTTCAGGGTCCGTTCGAACATCCGAATCTGGTTTCACTCCAGCTGACTGCTTGGAGATTGAACGCTTGATCTTATCGAAGCGAGGATTCTCAGATTCTGTTATCGATACTCTTGTTCAGGCCAGAAAGCCTGTAACTAGAAAGATTTACCACAAAATTTGGAAAAAATATATCTGTTGGTGTGAATCTAAAGGATTCCCTTGGGACAAGGTTAAGATTCCTAGGATTCTATCCTTCCTTCAAGAAGGATTGGAAAAAGGATTATCTGCAAGTTCCCTGAAGGGACAGATTTCTGCCTTGTCTGTGTTACTTCACAAAAAGCTGGCCGCTGTGCCAGATGTTCAAGCCTTTGTTCAGGCTCTGGTTAGAATTAAGCCTGTTTACAAACCTTTGACTCCTCCTTGGAGTCTCAATTTAGTTCTTTCAGTTCTTCAGGGGGTTCCGTTTGAACCCTTGCATTCCGTTGATATTAAGTTGTTATCTTGGAAAGTTTTGTTTTTAGTTGCAATTTCTTCTGCTAGAAGAGTTTCAGAATTATCTGCTCTGCAGTGTTCTCCTCCTTATCTGGTGTTCCATGCAGATAAGGTGGTTTTACGTACTAAACCTGGTTTTCTTCCAAAAGTTGTTTCTAACAAAAACATTAACCAGGAGATTATCGTACCTTCTCTGTGTCCGAAACCAGTTTCAAAGAAGGAACGTTTGTTGCACAATTTGGATGTTGTTCGCGCTCTAAAATTCTATTTAGATGCTACAAAGGATTTTAGACAAACATCTTCCTTGTTTGTTGTTTATTCTGGTAAAAGGAGAGGTCAAAAAGCAACTTCTACCTCTCTCTCTTTTTGGATTAAAAGCATCATCAGATTGGCTTACGAGACTGCCGGACGGCAGCCTCCCGAAAGAATCACAGCTCATTCCACAAGGGCTGTGGCTTCCACATGGGCCTTCAAGAACGAGGCTTCTGTTGATCAGATATGTAGGGCAGCGACTTGGTCTTCACTGCACACTTTTACCAAATTTTACAAGTTTGATACTTTTGCTTCTTCTGAGGCTATTTTTGGGAGAAAGGTTTTGCAAGCCGTGGTGCCTTCCATTTAGGTGACCTGATTTGCTCCCTCCCTTCATCCGTGTCCTAAAGCTTTGGTATTGGTTCCCACAAGTAAGGATGACGCCGTGGACCGGACACACCTATGTTGGAGAAAACAGAATTTATGTTTACCTGATAAATTGTTTTCTCCAACATAGGTGTGTCCGGTCCACGGCCCGCCCTGGTTTTTTTAATCAGGTCTGATAATTTATTTTCTTTAACTACAGTCACCACGGTACCATATGGTTTCTCCTATGCAAATATTCCTCCTTAACGTCGGTCGAATGACTGGGGTAGGCGGAGCCTAGGAGGGATCATGTGACCAGCTTTGCTGGGCTCTTTGCCATTTCCTGTTGGGGAAGAGAATATCCCACAAGTAAGGATGACGCCGTGGACCGGACACACCGTTGGAGAAAGCAATTTATCAGGTAAACATAAATTCTGTTTTATTGGTGGCTACATTTAGCCACCAAAAAGCAAGTGTATGCCAGGTTCTAAACCAAAAATGGTTTGGTTCCTAAGCGTTACATTCCTGCTTTTTAAATAAAGATAGCAAGAGAAGGAAAAAAAATGAATAGGAGTAAATTAGAAAGTTGCTTAAAATTGCTGCTCTATCTGAATCATGAAAGAAAAAATGTGGGTTTAGTATCCCTTTAATCTAGTAACAGTATTAAAGAGATAGGAAAGTCAATATAAACTTACATAAATCTGAAGTAATTTTAAGACACTTTTAAATTCACTTCTATATTCAAATCTACATTGTTATCTTGGTACCCACTGTTGAAAAAGAATATGTACATATCCTACACCCTTGTTTCTCAGCCTGTGGTACATGTACCCCTGGGGGTACTTTGGGCTTTGGCAAGGGGTACTCAAGGGGGCTTGATGTATCTATTGTAGACATATCAAAGAAACCTGTGTTTCTCATTTCTACAATTAAGCTCTCCTAACAAGGCATAGTGTGAGTATTTCACTGCTCAGTCACTGATTCACCTCAAATAGGTAACATTTTGATTCTGGCTTGTTAGTGACATAAAAGGGCTGCAGTTGAGCTTCACCAATATGATCAGAGAAAGTGTATTACTGTGACCAAGTGTCACAGAGATAAGTAACCAATAAATGTGCCACTGTGAAATATGTAAAGTGCATCATACTGAAGTGCGCTGCAGTAAAATGAGGTCAAAAAACTGTTTAAGAAATGGTTATTAAAAATAGAAAGATGGTACCATAAATATTAATGCCCTCATCATGCAGAAAATAGTTTTTCTTCTAAATATATGGTGAGTCGACGAGTTCATCTTAATTACTGTTGGGAATATCGCTCCTCGCCAGCAGGAGGCGGCAAAGAGCACCACAGTAAAAACTGTTCAGTATCACTTCCCTACATATAAACCCCAGTCATTCTCTTTGCCCCTCGTGCATTGAGGAGGTGAAGTTTAGTGTGTAATTAAAATAGTTTTTTCTGTGATGGATTACTTCAAGCAAGTTTACAGGGTATAGCTATAATCCACATTAGTCTTTGAGGTCGAACTATGGTGGCTTTAAAGCAGTGGGGAACTTGCAAAGAGGTATTTGCTGTGTTTCCCCACATTTGCTGCCCTAACCTCAGATACCAAAGTTAGTTACTTTATCTGCAATTTGACCAGGTCTCTGTGAGGAAGAGGTGCCCTTTCATACATATGGACTGTGTCTCCATGTCGGACAACTGAGCAGGTAAGTGCTGGTCTTCCAGGTAGGAGAAGGGGCACTTGAGAAACTTTCTGGCTTGCTATGTATATAGGGACTATATTAGCTCACCCCTGATGTAAAGGCTTCGCTAAGCCATGTCTGCAGGCAAAGTGCTTTATTGAGATGCTGATATGGTTAATTATAACCTAACTGAGGGCTCGTTTTTAGGTGGGTGCTGCGTATTGGGTACTTTGCATAAACTATGCGTTATTTCTCTTCACACTATAGCGACGTGTGGTTTCAGGTTGGCCACGCCCTCCTCCTTGTCCGTGGGAGATTTTTGCGCCTCCCTGACTTCTGATTACGTAATCGGGCCTTTCTCTCTGCTCACTACGGAGTCGGTTTCTTTATATGGGGCTATTTTTGGTGAGGGAGCGCATACAAAGAGAAGTCAATGGATCCCGTTGTACGTGTTGGTAAGGGCGTGTGGAGGGAGGTTTAGTTGGAGCGACAACGCTCATCTGTCGACATAGACTGCTTTATTGTTAACCATTAGCAGTGTTTATTTCTCATCTTTAGGCAGGTAAAGGTTTTTTTTGGGCCATTAAATTTTTTTACTACTTTATCTTTAGAGGTTGACGCTAACCGCACACGGTAACGGCCGTGGGGATAATAACCAGGCATGTCTGACATGGATCAGGAGTCCGCTCAGTTAAATCATTGTTTGTGTTTAGATGCACAAATTCAGCACCCATGCAATTCTGTTCCTCCTGTGTTAAACAAACATTACAGGGGTAAAGATAAGTTTTCTCTTGTAGTGTAGTCAGTCCACGGGTCATCCATTACTTATGGAATATATCTCTTCCTAACAGGAAGCTGCAAGAGGATCACCCATCAGAGCTGCTATATAGCTCCTCCCCTCACATGTCATATTCAGTCATTCTCTTGCAGCCTAACTAGATAGGTCGCTGTGAGAGGTCTGTGGTGTTTTTTAACTTAGTTTATTTCTACAATCAAAAGTTTGTTATTTTAAATGGCACCGGAGTGTTCTGTTTATTCTCAGGCAGCATTAGAAGAAGAATCTGCCTGCCTTTTCTATGATCTTAGCAGACGTAACTAAGATCCACTGGCTGTTCTCATCTGAGGAGTGAGGTAACTTCAGAGAAGGGGAATAGCATGCAGGGCCCCCCTGCAAATGAGGTATGTGCAGTAATTATTTTTCTGAGGAATGGAATTGACTGAGAAAATACTGCTGATACCAATGTAAAGTAAGTTCAGCCTTAAATGCAGTGATAGCGACTGGTATTAGGCTGATGAGTGTGTGTACACTGAATGTATTTTTCTAAGGAATGGAATTGACTCTGAAAATACTGTTAATACTGAAATAATGTATGAGCCTTAACTGCAGTAAAAGCGACTGGTAGCAGGCTTATTAATAACAATTCATAACTTTTCAAATGTATGTTTAAAACGTTTACTGGCATGTTAATCGTTTTTTGTGAGGTACTTGGTGATAAAACTTATTGGGGAATGATTTTTACCACATGGCCATCTTTGTTTTCTGCATAGAAACAGTTTTCTGAGCTTCCCCACTGTTGTAATATGAGTGGGAGGGGCCTATTTTAGCGCTTTTTTGCGCAGTAAAAATTCAGTCACAATCTGTCTACTTCATCCTCCATGATCCAGATCTCTAGAGAGCTCAGGGGTCTTCAAAATTCATTTTGAGGGAGGTAATCAGTCACAGCAGACCTGTGACAGTGTGTTTTGACTGTGAGAAAAACGTTAATTATTAAATTGTTAATCCGTTTTTGGGTATTAAGGGGTTAATCATCCATTTGCTGGTGGGTGCAATCCTTTGCTAACTTAATACATTTACTGTGAAAAATTGGTTGCTATAACTATTTTGGTTCATTGTTATTTCAACTGTGACAGCTTTTTGTGCTTCTTAAAGGCACAGTAGCGTTTTTTATATTGCTTGTAAATTTATTTAGAAAAGTATTTCCAAGCTTGCTAGTCTCATTGCTAGTCTGTTTAAACATGTCTGACACAGATTAATCTCTTTGTTCACTATGTTTAAAGGCCAATGTGGAGCCCAATAGAAATTTATGTACTAATTGCATTGATGCTACTTTAAATAAAAGTCAATCTTTACATGTAAAGAAATTATCACCAGACAACGAGGGGGAAGTTATGCCGACTAACTCTCCTCACGTGTCAGTACCTTCGCCTCCCGCTCAGGAGGTGCGTGATTTTGTGGCGCCAAGTACATCAGGGAGGCCCTTACAAATCACTTTGCAAGACATGGCTACTGTTATGACAGAAGTATTATCTAAATTGCCAGAATTAAGAGGCAAGCGCGATAGCTCTGGGTTAAGGACAGAGCGCGCGGATGAGGTGAGAGCCATGTCAGATACTGCGTCACAGTTTGCAGAACGTGAAGACGGAGAGCTTCATTCTGTGGGTGACGGATCTGATCCAGGGAGACTGGATTCAGAGATTTCTAATTTTAAATTTAAGCTTGAGAACCTCCGCATATTGCTAGGGGAGGTATTAGCGGCTCTGAATGATTGTAACACGGATGCAATTCCAGAAAAATTATGTAGGTTGGATAGATACTATGCGGTACCGGTGTGTACTGACGTGTTTCCTATACCTAAAAGGCTTACAGAGATTATTAGCAAGGAGTGGGATAGACCTGGTGTGCCCTTTTCCCCTCCTCCCATATTTAGGAAAATGTTTCCTATAGACGCCACCACACGAGACTTATGGCAGACGGTCCCTAAGGTGGAGGGAGCAGTTTCTACTTTAGCTAAGCGTACCACTATCCCGGTGGAGGATAGTTGTGCCTTTTCAGATCCAATGGATAAGAAATTAGAGGGTTACCTTAAGAAAATGTTTGTTCAACAAGGTTTTATCTTACAGCCCCTTGCATGCATTGCGCCTGTCACTGCTGCGGCGGCATTCTGGTTTGAGTCTCTGGAAGAGGCCATTCGCACAGCTCCATTGGATGAAATTATGAACAAGCTTAAAACACTTAAGCTAGCTAACGCATTTGTTTCTGATGCCGTCGTACATTTAACCAAACTTACGGCTAAGAACTCAGGATTCGCCATCCAAGCGCGCAGAGCGCTATGGCTTAAATCCTGGTCAGCTGACGTGACTTCTAAATCTAAATTGCTTAATATTCCTTTCAAAGGGCAGACCTTATTCGGGCCCGGCTTGAAAGAAATTATAGCTGACATTACGGGAGGTAAGGGCCATGCTCTACCTCAGGACAGGGCCAAATCAAAGGCCAAACAGTCTAATTTTCGTGCCTTTCGTAACTTCAAGGCTGGAGCAGCATCAACTTCCTCCGCTCCAAAACAGGAAGGAGCTGTTGCTCGTTACAGACAGGGCTGGAAAGTTAACCAGTCCTGGAACAAGAGCAAGCAGGCCAAGAAACCTGCTGCTGCCTCCAAGACAGCATGAATAGAGGGCCCCCTATCCGGAAACGGATCTAGTGGGGGGCAGACTTTCTCTCTTCGCCCAGGCTTGGGCAAGAGATGTCCAGGATCCCTGGGCGTTGGAGATCATATCTCAGGGATATCTCCTGGACTTCAAACCTTCTCCTCCACGAGGGAGATTTCATCTTTCAAGGTTATCAGCAAACCAAATAAAGAAAGAGGCTTTTCTACGCTGTGTACAAGACCTTTTACTAATGGGGGTGATCCACCCAGTTCCGCGGACGGAACACGGGCAGGGATTCTATTCAAATCTATTTGTGGTTCCCAAGAAAGAGGGAACCTTCAGACCAATCTTGGACTTAAAAATCCTAAACAAATTTCTAAGAGTTCCATCATTCAAAATGGAAACTATTCGAACCATCCTTCCCATGATCCAAGAGGGTCAGTACATGACCACAGTGGATTTAAAGGATGCCTACCTTCACATACCGATTCACAAGGATCATTATCGGTACCTAAGATTTGCTTTCCTAGACAGGCATTACCAGTTTGTAGCTCTTCCCTTCGGATTAGCTACGGCTCCAAGAATCTTTGCAAAAGTTCTGGGCTCACTTCTGGCGGTACTAAGACCGCGAGGCATAGCGGTGACTCCGTACCTAGACGACATTCTGATACAAGTGTCAAGTTTTCAAACTGCCAAGTCTCATACAGAGATAGTTCTGGCATTTCTGAGGTCGCATGGGTGGAAGGTGAACGTGGAAAAGAGTTCTCTATTACCACTTACAAGAGTTCCCTTTCTAGGGACTCTTATAGATTCTGTAGAGATGAAAATTTACCTGACAGAGGCCAGGTTATCAAAACTTCTAAATGCTTGCCGTGTCCTTCATTCCATGCTCAGTGCATGGAAGTAATCGGCTTAATGGTAGCGGCAATGGACATAGTACCATTTGCGCGCCTGCATCTCAGACCACTGCAATTGTGCATGCTAAGTCAGTGGAACGGGGATTACTCAGATTTGTCCCCCCTACTAAGTCTTGATCAAGAGACCAGAGATTCTCTTCTATGGTGGCTCTCTCGGCCACATCTGTCCAAGGGGATGACCTTTCGCAGGCCAGATTGGACGATTGTAACAACAGACGCCAGCCTTCTAGGCTGGGGCGCAGTCTGGAACTCCCTGAAAGCTCAGGGATTATGGACTCAGGAGGAGAAACTCCTCCCAATAAATATTCTGGAATTAAGAGCAATATTCAATGCTCTCCTAGCTTGGCCTCAGTTAGCAACTCTGAGGTTCATCAGATTTCAGTCGGACAACATCATGACTGTGGCTTACATCAACCATCAAGGGGGAACCAGAACTTCCCTAGCGATGTTGGAAGTCTCAAAGATAATTCGCTGGGCAGAGTCTCACTCTTGCCACCTGTCAGCGATTTACATCCCAGGCGTAGAGAACTGGGAGGCGGATTTTCTAAGTCGCCAGACTTTTCATCCGGGGGAGTGGGAACTTCATCCAGAGGTCTTTGCTCAACTGATTCTTCGTTGGGGCAAACCAGATCTGGATCTCATGGCGTCTCGCCAGAACGCCAATCTTCCTTGTTACGGATCCAGGTCCAGGGACCCGGGAGCGGTGCTGATAGATGCTCTGACAGCCCCTTGGGTCTTCAACATGGCTTATGTGTTTCCACCATTCCCGATGCTTCCTCGTTTGATTGCCAAGATCAAACAGGAGAGAGCTTTGGTGATTCTGATAGCGCCTGCGTGGCCACGCAGGACCTGGTATGCAGACCTAGTGGACATGTCGTCCTGTCCACCGTGGTCTCTGCCTCTGAGACAGGACCTTCTAATTCAGGGTCCTTTCAAACATCCAAATCTAATTTCTCTGAGGCTGACTGCATGGAGATTGAACGCTTGATTCTATCAAAGCGTGGCTTCTCTGAGTCGGTTATTGATACCTTAATACAGGCTAGGAAGCCTGTTACCAGAAAAATTTACCATAAGATATGGCGTAAATATTTATATTGGTGCGAATCCAAGAGTTACTCATGGAGTAAGGTTAGGATTCCTAGGATATTGTCCTTTCTACAAGAGGGTTTAGAAAAGGGCTTATCTGCTAGTTCGTTAAAGGGACAGATTTCTGCTCTGTCTATTCTTCTACACAAACGTCTGGCTGAAGTTCCAGACGTTCAGGCTTTTTGTCAGGCTTTAACTAGGATTAAGCCTGTGTTTAAGACTGTTGCTCCGCCGTGGAGCTTAAACTTAGTTCTTAATGTTCTTCAAGGCGTTCCATTTGAACCCCTTCATTCCATTGATATCAAGCTGTTATCCTGGAAGGTTTTGTTTTTGATGGCTATTTCCTCGGCTCGAAGAGTCTCTGAGTTATCTGCCTTACATTGTGATTCTCCTTATCTGATTTTTCATTCAGACAAGGTAGTTCTGCGTACTAAACCTGGGTTCTTACCTAAGGTAGTTACTAACAGGAATATCAATCAAGAGATTGTTGTTCCATCACTGTGTCCTAACCCTTCTTCAAAGAAGGAACGACTTTTGCATAATTTGGACGTAGTCCGTGCCCTGAAGTTCTATTTGCAGGCAACTAAAGATTTTCGTCAAACTTCTTCCCTGTTTGTCGTTTACTCTGGACAGAGAAGAGGTCAAAAGGCTTCGGCTACCTCTCTCTCTTTTTGGCTTCGTAGCATAATACGTTTAGCCTATGAGACTGCTGGACAGCAGCCTCCTGAAAGGATTACAGCTCATTCTACTAGAGCTGTGGCTTCCACCTGGGCCTTTAAAAATGAGGCCTCTGTTGAACAGATTTGCAAGGCTGCGACTTGGTCTTCGCTTCACACCTTTTCAAAATTTTATAAATTTGACACTTTTGCTTCTTCGGAGGCTATTTCTTCTGTTATGTGTGATCAGTCCACGGGTCATCATTACTTCTGGGATATAACTCCTCCCCAACAGGAAATGCAAGAGGATTCACCCAGCAGAGCTGCATATAGCTCCTCCCCTCTACGTCACTCCCAGTCATTCTCTTGCACCCAACGACTAGATAGGATGTGTGAGAGGACTATGGTGATTATACTTAGTTTTTATAACTTCAATCAAAAGTTTGTTATTTTACAATAGCACCGGAGCGTGTTATTACTTCTCTGGCAGAGTTTGAAGAAGAATCTACCAGAGTTTTTACTATGATTTTAACCGGAGTAGTTAAGATCATATTGCTGTTTCTCGGCCATCTGAGGGAGGTAAAAGCTTCAGATCAGGGGACAGCGGGCAGATGAATCTGCATTGAGGTATGTAGCAGTTTTTATTTTCTGAATGGAATTGATGAGAAAATCCTGCCATACCGTTATAATGACATATATGTATACTCTACACTTCAGTATTCTGGGGATGGTATTTCACCGGAATTACTCTGTTAAAAGTACTTTAAACTTTTTAATAGGTATTTATCATGTTAAACGTTTTTGCTGGAATGTAGAATCGTTTGCATTTTCTGAGGTACTGAGTGAATAAATATTTGGGCATTATTTTTCCACTTGGCAGTTGCTTGTTTTAATTGTGACAGTTTCGTTTCTCTCTCACTGCTGCAGTGGTTCCTTCTGTTTAATGTTCCTGCCTTGTCCCTCCCTTCATCCGTGTACTTTAGCTTTGGTATTTGTATTCCATAAGTAATGGATGCCCCGTGGACTGACTACACTTAACAAGAGAAAACATAATTTATGCTTACCTGATAAATTTATTTCTCTTGTAGTGTAGTCAGTCCACGGCCCGCCCTGTCTTTAAGGCAGACCTAAATTTTAATTAAACTCCAGTCACCACTGCACCCTATGGTTTCTCCTTTCTCGTCTGCTTTGGTCGAATGACTGAATATGACATGTGAGGGGAGGAGCTATATAGCAGCTCTGCTGGGTGATCCTCTTGCAGCTTCCTGTTAGGAAGAGATATATTCCATAAGTAATGGATGACCCGTGGACTGACTACACTACAAGAGAAATAAATTTATCAGGTAAGCATAAATTATGTTTTTTTAATGTGGAGCCTAATGTCTCAGGAGGATTCTGTCCAGGTGTTACCAGGGCCATTCCCTATTTTGGCCCAAGCCTCTGTAGTGTCTAACACTGTGTCCTGCGGTTCCTCACTAACTCCCAGTGGAGCATTTTTAAAGGCAGAGATTGCTGCACAGGTATCCTCAGCGGTATCTGCAGCTTTAGCCGAGTTTCCCAGATTTACAGGGAAGCGCAAGAGAAAGTCTAAGAATTCAGATAATACGGTATCTGTCCCTGGCACTGAGCCTCAGGTTCCTCTTAAGATCTGAAGATGAGGAGGACTCTCATTCAGAGGGTGAAATCTCAGATTCGGACAGTATAATGCCTTTTTCTGATGGTGAAGGATCTGCCTTCAGATTTAAGCTTGAACACCTTTGATTACTGTTAAAGGAATTTTTAGCTACCTTGGATGACTCTGAGACTCAGGCAGTAGTTACGCCTAAGAAGTCTAGTAAACCGAATATTTTTTTTGATGTTCCTTCTTCTTCTGAGGTTTTCCCAGTACCAGATAGGGCTAAGGAAATCATAGCCCAGGAGTGGGAGAAGCCAGGAGTGGTTTTTACACCGTCACCGGTGTTTAGGAAAATGTTTCCGGTAGAGTCATCTATCAAGGAGTCTTGGTCTTCGGTACCCAAGGTAGAATGAGCTATTTCTACCCTGGCCAAGAGAACTACTAAACCTCTTTCAAAGATCCTATGGATAAAAAGATGGAGGCTTATCTGAAAAAGATTTATGTACATCTTGGTCTCCAATTGCAGCCAGTAGTATGTATTGCCACGGTGACTACTGCAGATTCATATTAGTTTGAGGCCTTGTCACACTCTCTCCAGGAAGAGACGCCTTTAGACGAGGTTGAGGACAGGATCAGAGCTCTCAAGTTAGCCAATTCCTATATTGCAGACGCTGTCCTTAGACTGGGAGCTAAAGCTTCCAGCTTTGAAGTTTTAACCAGAAGGGCCTTATGGTTGAAGTCTTGGTCAGCCAATGTTTCGTCTAAGGTAAAGCTGATGGCACTTCCTTACAAGGGGAAGACCTTATTTGGACCGTGTTTGGCGGAAATCATTTCCGACATTACAGGTGGAAAGGGGTTCTTTCTGCCCCAGGATAAGAGGAACAAACCAAAAGAAAGTCAGAGTAATTTTCGTTCCTTTTGGAATTTTAGAGGAAAACCATCCTCGTCCACACAGGACAATAACAAGCCATCCTGGAAACCAAATCAGTCTTGGAGTAAGGGGAAGCAGGCCAAGAAGCCTGTGGCCAACTCTAAGTCTGCATTAAGGGGTTACCCCCGATCCAGGCTTGGATCAGGTAGGGGGCAGACTCGCTCAGGTCTGGATAAGAGACGTTCCAGACCCTTGGGCTGTGGAAATTGTTTCTCAGGGCTACAGGTTGGAGTTCAAAAGTTGTCCTCCCAAGAGCAGGTTTCACCTTTCCAGATTATCTGCAGACCAGAGAGAGAGTTGTTCTTAAAGTGCATCTAAGATCTTTCGTCCCTGGGAGTGATTGTACCTGTTCCAAGCAGGTACAGGGTCTGGGGTTTTACTCAAACCTCTTTGTGGTTCCCAAAAAAGAGGGGGCTTTCCGTCCAATTCTAGACTTAAAATGTCTCAACAAGTTCCTCAGGGTCCAATCCTTCAAGATGTAAAGCATTCGTACAATTCTCCCATTGATCCAAGAAGGTCAGTTCATGACGGCCCTAGACCTAAAGGATGCATACTTGCATGTCCCTATCCACAGGGATCATCACAAGTTCCTGAGCTTTGCCTTTCTAGACCAACACTTTCCGTTTGTGGCCTTACCATTTGGCCTGTCTACGGCTCCCAGGATATTCTCAAAGGTTCTAGGAGCCCTCCTAGCGGTGGTCCGGGCTAGGGGGATTGCAGTGGCTCCCTACCTGGATAACATTCTGATTCAGTTCCCTTCCTTTCCACAAGCAGCATCTCACACGGAGATGTTGTTATTGTCCTTTCTCCAGTCACACAGGTGGAAAGTGAATTTGGAAAACAGTTCCCTGGTTCCGGCGATAAGGGTAGTTTTCCTAGGGACGATCATAGATTCTGTTCTGATGAAGATCTTTCTGACAGAGACCAGAACAGCAAAGCTCCTTTCGTCTTGTCGATCCCTGCAGGAGATGTCTTGCCCCTCCAGTCGCCCAATGTATTGAAGTAATTGGTCTGATGATGGCAGCCATGGACATCGTCCCATTTGCTCGATTTCATCTGAGAGCCCTGCAGTTGTGAATGCTCAGTCAGTGGAATGGAGATTATATGGATCTATCCCCAAAGTTAACTCTAGATCCACCAATAAAATGTAGCAAGCTTTATAATATCAGTAAATTGCAAAGTTGTTTAAAATTGTATGCTCTATCTCAATCATTTTGCTTTATAGTAACCTTACATTAGTAACCTTATGTTGAGGCTTGACTGATGTGTTCTAAAGCAGCTCAACAGAAATGTTTTGTGATTACACAGTGTTTGCTGTCCCTTTTAAATCTGTACAGTTTTAAAAGTTACAATTGTCTGTCTTTTGCTTCATAACTTGAGTAATCTAAAGTGTACATAACTTGTATTTGTGTGTATAGTGTTAAAAAAATGACATTTCTTTCCTTGATTAAATGATTTCTTTATTTAGTCACAGTCAAAGGCTCTACTTACTATGGTAAAATGTATTAGGTTCATAAATGTCCACATAACTTACAATGTATTGATTTCCTTTTCATAGGGGAAATATTTTTACATTACTCCTGGAATCTGCCCAAGCCTCTCAACAATGAAAGCCATAGTGGAATGTGCTGGTGGGAAAGTCTTGACTAAACAGCCGTCTTTTCGCAAAATTATGGAGCATAAGCAAAACAAGGTGTGTATACATAGTGTGCAATTTACATTTAAAAGTTACTCTATTACTTATTATGTTTTCTTTGCATGTTGATATGGCCAACTTAAAGTGAAGGTCAATTTTGACGAATTAGTGCTGTTTTTTTAATAATCCTATTAAAAACAAGGGTACTTTAATTCATCAAAATTGACTTTTCAAGTGTTTTCAAAAACTTACCTTTTAATCCTCAGAGCTGCTGCAGCACTTCCTCCGCCCGTCGCAAGTCCTCTTCGCGGGTCCAAAATGACGAATCCGGCTTCATCCAATCACGCCGTGATTGGAGGAAGCCGGATTTGTAATTTCTGTTGTAAGCAGAGGCTTCCGACGGCCGGGGGAATCGATGGAGCATCTTACAGGATTAAAAGGTAAGTTTTTGAAGAAAACGCTTGAAATGTGAATGTCAATTTTGATGTTTAAGTGCCCAGTTTTTATAAATTTGATTAAAAACAGGGGCACTTTAATTCAGCAAAATTTACATTTCACTACTGTTGAGAAAAAAAAACTTACCTTTTAAACTTGACAGCCGCTCCAGCTTCCTCCACCCATCGCAAAGCCTCTTCCTGGGTCTAAAATGAGGAATCCGGCTTCCTCCAATCACGGCGTTGAATCAGACACTGATTCCCCCGGGGGGAAGCCGTGATTGGAGGATGCCCTATCCATCATTTCTGACGTCGGAAATGGCTTGCAACGACCGGAGGAAGCTGGAGCTGCTTTCAAGATTAAAAGGTAAAAAAAAATTTCACAACAGGAGTGAAATGTATGTTTTGATGAATTAAAGTGCCCTTGTTTTTAATCGAATTTTAAAAAACCGGCACTTTAGCATCAAAATTGACATTCACTTTAATTTTGATGAATTAATTAAAGTGCCCTTGTTTTTAATAGGATTATTAAAAACGGTCACTTATTCGTCAACATTGACCTTCACTTTAAAGGGCCATGAAACCCACATTTTTTATTTCATGATTTAGAAAGAGCATGCAATTTTAAACAACTAATTTACTTCTGTTATCTAATTTGCTTTATTATCTTGATATTCTTTGCTGAAAAGCATATCTAGATAGGCTCAGTAGCTGCTGATTGGTGGCTGCACATTGATGCCTTGTGTGAATGGCTCACCCATGTGTATTGCTATTTCTTCAACAAAGAATATCTAAAAAATGAAGCAAATTAGGTAAAAAAAAAAAGTGAATTGGAATGTTGTTTAAAATTGTATTCTTTACCTGAATCATAATAGAAAAATGTTAGACTTAGTGTCCCTTTAAGTCTTGTGTACCTTTTCAACCAACGGGTTTTCAGAAACAGAACTGCCGATGAAGGACTTAAGTAACTTTGTATTTAGTTGTTTAATGTATAATGTATGCCGACAAACTCTCTATTGTGAGTAATCCAGCCAGTGCCATCAAGGAACTTTAGGATATTATTACCAGCCAAAATATACCTTTTTATTTTTTATCTTTATATACCATACTCTTTGGCTATGTGACAATACACCAAATATGTGCCACTAGGAGGAGGCAAAGATTCACAAACCCCAAGATCTCTATATAACCCCTCCCACCTCTATGGTAGTTAGTCTTATCATTGCCTTCATTGAGAGGGGTTCTCAGACTGAGTTGAGGCCCATTTCCCCTCAGCCTGCAGTCTTTGTCAAGAGGGAAGTTGAAGGAGTTCACGGTGTGCCCTTTTTTTTCTTTACCATAAGAATTTAAGTCACTATCCTCCCAAGGATGTCACAGGGACTTGTCTCTTGCCTCATCCTATTGGGACTACAGTTAACTCCTATATTGTGTCTTCTGCTATGTTTTCACTACAGGACTGGTTTCCTGCTATCAGGCATAGTAGGAATGTGTTATAGGCAAGTGCTCTTTATTTTTTAAATTTGTAACACTTATATAAACCAGTTTTTGACAATTTTATATATATATATATATATATTTTATCTCACAAAAGTGAGTACACCCCTCCCATTTTTGAAAATATTTTATTATAATTACACTTTGCTACAATGTAAAGTAGTGAGTGTACAGCCTGTCCCCTCAAAATAACTCAACACACAGCCATTAATATCTAAACCGTTGGCAACAAAAGTGAGTACACCCCTTAGTGGAAATGTCCAAATTGGGCCCAAATAGCCATTTTCCCTCCCCGGTGTCATGTGACTCGTTAGTGTTACAAGGTCTCAGGTGTGAATGGAGAGCATGTGTGTTAAATTTGGTGATATCACTCTCTCATACTGGTCACTGGAAGTTCAACATGGCACCTCATGGCAAAGAACTCTCTGAAAATCTGAAAAAAAGAATTGTTGCTTTACATAAAGATTGCCTAGGCTATAAGAAGATTGCCAAGACCCTGAAACTGAGCTGCAGCACGGTGGGCATGACCATACAGGGGTTTCAGAGGACAGGATCCACTCGGAACAGGCCTCGCCATGGTCGGCCAAAGAAGTTGTGCACGTTCTCAGCGTCATATCCAGAGGTTGTCTTTAGGAAATAGACTTATGAGTACTGCTAGCATTGCTGCAGAGGTTAAATGGGTGGGGGGTCAGCCTGTCAGTGCTCAGACCAAACGCCGCACACTGCATCAAATTGGTCTGCATGGCTGTCGTCCCAGAAGGAAGCCTCTTCTAAAGATTATGCACAGGAAAGCCTGCAAACAGTTTGCTGAAGACAAGCAGACTAACGGCTAGATTTAGAGTTTTGTCGGTTACGACCCGCGTAGCTAACGCTGGCTTTTTTCTGGCCGCACCTTTTAAATAACTCTGGTATTGAGAGTTCACAGAATGGCTGCGTTAGGCTCCAAAAAAGGAGCGTAGAGCATATTTAACGCAACTTCAACTCTCGATACCAGAGTTGCTTACGGAAGCGGCCAGCTTCAAAAACGTGCTCGTGCACGATTCCCCCATAGGAAACAATGGGGCTGTTTGAGCTGAAAAAAAACCTAACACCTGCAAAAAAGCCGCGTTCAGCTCCTAACGCAGCCCCATTGTTTCCTATGGGGAAACACTTCCTACGTCTGCACCTAACATGTACCCCGAGTCTAAACACCCCTAACCTTACACTTATTAACCTCTATTCTGCCGCCCCCGCTATCGCTGACCCCTGCATATTATTTTTAACCCCTAATCTGCCGCTCCGTAAACCGCTGCTACTTACATTATCCCTATGTACCCCTAATCTGCTGCCCCTAACACCGCCGACCCCTATATTATATTTATTAACCCCTAATCTGCCCCCCACAACGTCGCCTCCACCTGCCTACACTTATTAACCCCTAATCTGCCGAGCGGACCGCACCGCTATTATAATAAAGTTATTAACCCCTAATCCGCCTCACTAACCCTATAATAAATAGTATTAACCCCTAATCTGCCCTCCCTAACATCGCTGACACCTAACTTCAAACATTAACCCCTAATCTGCCGACTGGAGCTCACCGCTATTCTAATAAATGTATTAACCCCTAAAGCTAAGTCTAACCCTAACTCTAACACCCCCCTAAGTTAAATATAATTTAAATCTAACGAAATTAATTAACTCTTATTAAATAAATTATTCCTATTTAATGCTAAATACTTACCTGTAAAATAAATCCTAATATAGCTACAATATAAATTATAATTATATTATAGCTATTTTAGGATTTATATTTATTTTACAGGTAACTTTGTATTTATTTTAACCAGGTACAATAGCTATTAAATAGTTAAGAACTATTTAATAGCTAAAATAGTTAAAATAATTACAAATTTACCTGTAAAATAAATCCTAACCTAAGTTACAATTAAACCTAACACTACACTATCAATAAATAAATTAAATAAAATACCTACAATTACCTACAATTAAACCTAACACTACACTATCTATAAATGAATTAAACACAATATCTACAAATAACTACAATGAAATAAACTAACTAAAGTACAAAAAATAAAAAAGAACTAAGTTACAAAAAATAAAAAAATATTTACAAACATTAGAAAAATATTACAACAATTTTAAACTAATTACACCTACTCTAAGCCCCCTAATAAAATAACAAAGACCCCCAAAATAAAAAAAAAGCCCTACCCTATTCTAAATTACAAAAGTTCAAAGCTCTTTTTCCTTACCAGCCCTGAACAGGGCCCTTTGCGGGGCATGCCCCAAAGAATTCAGCTTTTTTGCCTGTAAAAAAACCACATACAATACCCCCCCCCCCCAACATTACAACCCACCACCCACATACCCCTAATCTAACCCAAACCCCCCTTAAATAAACCTAACACTAAGCCCCTGAAGATATTCCTACCTTATCTTCACCTCACCGAGTACACCGATCCGTCCTGGCTCCTAAATCTTCATCCAAGCCCAAGCGGGGGCTAGACATCCATCATCCGACGGCTGAAGAAGTCCAGAAGAGGGTCCAAAGTCTTCATCCTATCCGGGAAGAAGAGTAGATCCGGACCGGCAACCATCTTCTTCCAAGCGGCATCTTCTATCTTCATCCGATGAGGACCGGCTCCATCGTGAAGACCTCCAGCGCGGACCCATCTTCTTCCGGCGACGTCCAACTGAAGAATGACGGTTCCTTTAAGGGACGTCATCCAAGATGGCATCCCTCGAATTCCGATTGGCTGATAGGATTCTATCAGCCAATCGGAATTAAGGTAGGAAAATTCTGATTGGCTGATGGAATCAGCCAATCAGAATCAAGTTCAATCCGATTGGCTGATCCAATCAGCCAATCAGATTGAGCTCGCATTCTATTGGCTGATCGGAACAGCCAATAGAATGCGAGCTCAATCTGATTGGCTGATCGGATCAGCCAATCGGATTGAACTTGATTCTGATTGGCTGATTCCATCAGCCAATCAGAATTTTCCTACCTTAATTCCGATTGGCTGATAGAATCCTATCAGCCAATCGGAATTCGAGGGACGCCATCTTGGATGACGTCCCTTAAAGGAACCGTCATTCTTCAGTTGGACGTCGCCGGAAGAAGATGGGTCCGCGCTGGAGGTCTTCACGATGGAGCCGGTCCTCATCGGATGAATATAGAAGATGCCGCTTGGAAGAAGATGGTTGCCGGTCCGGATCTACTCTTCTTCCCGGATAGGATGAAGACTTTGGACCCTCTTCTGGACTTCTTCAGCCGTCTGATGATGGATGTCTAGCCCCCGCTTGGGCTTAGATGAAGATTTCGGAGCCTGGAACGATCGGTGATACCTGGCATGGTGAAGACAAGGTAGGAAGATCTTCAGGAGCTTAGTGTTAGGTTTATTTAAGGGGGGTTTGGGTTAGATTAGGGGTATGTGGGTGGTGGGTTGTAATGTTGGGGGGGGGTATTGTATGTTTTTTTTTACAGGCAAAAGAGCTGAATTCTTTGGGGCATGCCCCGCAAAGGGCCCTGTTCAGGGCTGGTAAGGTAAAAGAGCTTTGAACTTTAGTAATTTAGAATAGGGTAGGGCATTTTTTTATTTTGGGGGTCTTTGTTATTTTATTAGGGGGCTTAGAGTAGGTGTAATTAGTTTAAAATTGTTGTAATATTTTTCTGATGTTTGTGAATATTTTTTATTTTTTGTAACTTAGTTTTTTTTTAATTTTTGTACTTTAGTTAGTTTATTTCATTGTATTTATTTGTAGATATTGTATTTAATTAATTTATTGATAGTGTAGTGTTAGGTTTAATTGTAGGTAATTGTAGGTAGTTTATTTAATTAATTTATTGATAGTGTAGTGTTGGGTTTAATTGTAACTTAGGATAGGATTTATTTTACAGGTAATTTTGTAATTATTTTAACTATTATAGCTATTAAATAGTTCTTAACTATTTAATAGCAATTGTACCTGGTTAAAATAAATACAAAGTTACCTGTAAAATAAATATTAATCCTAAAATAGCTATAATATAATTATAATTTATATTGTAGCTATATTAGGATTTATTTTACAGGTAAGTATTTAGCTTTAAATAGGAATAATTTATTTAATAAGAGTTAATTAATTTCGTTAGATTTAAATTATATTTAATTTAGGGGGGTGTTAGTGTTAGGGTTAGACTTAGCTTTAGGGGTTAATCCATTTATTAGAATAGCGGCGAGATTCGGTCGGCAGATTAGGGGTTAATAATTGAAGTTAGGTGTCGGCGATGTTAGGGAGGGCAGATTAGGGGTTAATACTATTTATTATAGGGTTATTGAGGCGGATTAGGGGTTAATAACTTTATTATAGTAGCGGTGAGATCCGCTCGGCAGATTAGGGGTTAATAAGTGTAGGCAGGTGGAGGCGACGTTGAGGGGGGCAGTTTAGGGGTTAATAAATATAATATAGGGGTCGGCGGTGTTAGCAGATTAGGGGTACATAGCTATAATGTAGGTGGCGGCTCTTTGCGGTCGGCAGATTAGGGGTTAATTATTGTAGGTAGCTGGCGGCGACGTTGTGGGGGGCAGGTTAGGGGTTAATAAATATAATATAGGGGTCAGCGGTGTTGGAAGCAGCAGATTAGGGGTACATAAGTATAACGTAGGTGGCGGTCGGCAGATTAGGGGTTAAAAAAATAATAATCGAGTGGCGGCGATGTGGGGGGACCTCGGTTTAGGGGTGCATAGGTAGTTTATGGGTGTTAGTGTACTTTAGAGCACAGTAGTTAAGAGCTTTATAAACCGGCGTTAGCCCAGAAAGCTCTTAACTACTGACTTTTTTCTGCGGCTGGAGTTTTGTCGTTAGATTTCTAACGCTCACTTCAGACACGACTCTAAATACCGGAGTTAGAAAGATCCCATTGAAAAGATAGGATACGCAATTGATGTAAGGGGATCTGCGGTATGGAAAAGTCGCGGCTGAAAAGTGAGCGTTAGACCCTTTCCTGACTGACTCCAAATACCGGCGGTAGCCTAAAACCAGCGTTAGGAGCCTCTATCGCTGGTTTTCACGGCTACCGCCAAACTCCAAATCTAGGCCTAAGGAAATTGATTACTGGAACCATGGCCTGTGGTCCGATGAAACCAAGATAAATTTATTTGGTTCAGATGGTGTCAAGCGTGTGTGGCGGCAACCAGCTGAGGAGTACAAAGACAAGTGTGTCTTGCCTACAGTCAAGCATGGTGGTGGGATTGTCATGTCCTGGGCCTGCATGAGTGCTGCCGGCACTGGGTAGCTACAGTTCATAGAGGGAACCATGAATGCCAACATGTACTGTTACATACTGAATCAGAGCATGATCCCCTCCCTTCAGAGACTGGGCCGCAGGGCAGTATTTCAACATGATAAAAAACCCAAACACACCTCCAAGACGACCACTGCCTTGCTAAAGAAGCTGAGGGTGTAAAGGTAATGGACTGGCCAAGCATGTCTCCAGACCTAAACCATATTGAGCATCTGTGGCGCATCCTCAAACAGAAGGTGGAGGAGCGCAAGGTCTCTAACATCCACCAGCTCCGTGATGTCGTCGTGGAGGAGGATTCAAGTGGCAACCTGTGATGCTCTGGTGAACTCCATGCCCAAGAGGGTTAAGGCAGTGCTGGAAAATAATGGTGGCCATATAAAATATTGACAATTTGGGCCCAATTTGGAAATTTCCACTTAGGGGGGTGTACTCACTTTTGTTGCCAACGGTTTAGATATTAATATGTTGAGTTATTTTGAGAGGACAGCAAATTTGCATTGTTATACAGGATGCACACTCACTACTTTACATTGCAGCAAAGTCTCATTTCTTCAGTGTTGTCACAAGAAAAGATATAATAAAATATTTACAAAAATGTGAGGGGTGTAATCACTTTTGTGAGACACTGTATGTGTGTGTGTATATGTGTGTATATATATATATATATATATATATATATATATATATGTGTGTGTGTATATATATATATATATATTCCAAAACAAAGTAAATACAGCGCTATTAAATATAGAATTCCCACTTTTAAATACTAATACTGTCCTGTGAGTACAGGTCTCCCCTTAGTTTAGTCACGTGTAGAGAGAGGAGACCAACAGAAGGATTTTTCACTCGCAGCCTAATCCCAGGTGAACCGAAGGACTCCGCTTCGACAAGGGAGATCCTCCAAAGGAAAATCTAAAACAGAAGAGGGAAGGGCGCTCAGCAAAAAAGTCCTTCCTAGTGTAGTATATCAGATAACTTGAAAGTGATTCAAAACAGTGTAGCCAAATGAACACTCACGTGTAACAACCTCAGCTCTTATGAGGTATGGATAAAGCACCTTGTGGCATATAGCCACTGTAGATCTTAGCTCCGTTTCCCTCAGGCACCCAATCGTTCTTTTCTTGCAGGTATAGTCCTCACCTCCCCAACAGAAGATTAACCGTTCCAGAAGGGAGGGCAAAATCCTCAAGCAGCTGGGCAGGAAGATAATAGGGAAGTGGCTGCTAGATCTTGTTGCTCGATATATATATATATATATTTAGTTAACACACAGAGAAAACCCAGCACTCACTCACAAGCTCTTAGCTAAGATTTAAAAGCAAAAATGGAAAGGTTAGTCACCGCATCTGGCCAAATGGGACAAGCTCAGGTACCACGTCAAGGTCCTTTCCAATACCTAAGACCCTAAAACAGCCACACAATGCAAGCTTTCAAATCCAAACAAACTGAAAACAAAGGAAGGGTGCACAGGAATATGTAATCACCCTAGACATTTACAAAACACGGAAGGGAACTACACTCTCATACCGGACCGGGTACACATCCCATGACCCTGCAACATGCTCAGCCCTGGGTGCCACTGGCACTCACAGGAAGCTGTGCTGTCCCCAGAGCCACAAGCAGTTAACCCCAGACAGGTCTGGGTGCAAGAACCATAGGGAAAATTACAAAACAAATTAATACAACACACAGAGAAAACCCAGCACTCACTTACAAGCTCTCAGCTAAGATTTAAAAGCAAAAATGGAAAGGTTAGTCACCGCATCTGGCCAAATGGGACAAGCTCAGGTACCACGTCAAGGATCCTTTCCAATACCTGAGACCCTGAAACAGCCACACAATGCAAGCTTTCAAATCCAAACAAACTGAAAACAAGGGAAGGGTGCACAGGAATATGTAATCACCCTAGACATATACAAAACACGGAAGGGAACTGCACTCTCATACCGGACCGGGTACACATCCCGTGACCCTGCAACATGCTCAGCCCTGGGTGCCACTGGCACTCACCGGAAGCTGTGCTGTCCCCATAGCCACAAGCAGTTAACCCCAGACAGGTCTGGGTGCAAGAACCATAGGGAAAATTATAAAACAAATTAATACAACACACAGAGAAAACCCAGCACTCACTTACAAGCTCTCAGCTAAGATTGTGTGTTGTATTAATTTGTTTTGTAATTTTCCCTATAGTTCTTGCACCCAGACCTGTCTGGGGTTAACTGCTTGTGGCTATTGGGACAGCACAGCTTCCTGTGAGTGCCTGTGGCACCCAGGGCTGAGCATGTTTCAGGGTCATGGAATGTGTACCCGGTCCGGTATGAGAGTGCAGTTCGCTTCCGTGTTTTATTTATATATATATATATATATATATATATATATATATATATATATATATATATATATATATATATATATATATATATATATATATATATATTTTAAACACACTCTGTAATCCCGCTACTCCAGAAAGAGGACTTGAGAAATTTGTTTAAAAAGTTCAAAATGTATTCATCACAAAAGTTAAAAGTTTCACAACAGTCACAGGCCTGCAACAAGATGTTCAGGACTAAAAATAGCCATATATATATACCTGGGGTTATATCAGTTGCATTTTTTTTTTGGAAATATAAATCTATTTATTATCCAGCTGTGTGTTTAGTGTAAAACAGGCTGAGGTGTTTTCCCTCCTTCTTACTTATGTGATACCTGTCTTAGGGTCAGATTAAGTGGAGCAGTATTTTGTGTTTCCGCTAAAGCGAAAACTGCTAGGATTTTCATTTTTGCACTTGTCTGATTGCGCTGGTAAACTTTTTTTTTTTTCTTTCCATAAGGCAGGGAGAGACCACGACTTCATTCCTTGCTGTAGGGAAATAAAACACCATGGTGTTAGTAGCCTGAAGGTAAAATTTCAAGGCATGAAACACATCTAGATTTTGAAGCAAATGGTCCTTTTGGAACCTGAATCTGGTGTTGAAAGTTTTGCAGGCTCCTCCTCTATTTGAGTCTATGCATAAGGTGGACATTAAGTTTCTTTCCTGAAAAGTGTTGTTTCTTCTGGCTATTTCCTCTGCTAGAAAAGTTTCTGAGCAATTTGCTCCTTTTTGTGATTCTCCATATGTGATTTTTCATCAGGATAAGGCAGTTTTAAGAACCAAATTTGTTTTTCTTTCAAAGGTGTTGTCCTTTAGGCAGGGAAATTATTGTTCCTCCTCTGTGTCCTAATTCTAAGAATTTTTCGGAGAGGCTTCTTCTCTATTTTGATTTAGTTTGAGCCTTGAAGTATTATGTTGATGTTTCTAAGGATTTCAGACAAACATAGTTTATTTTTTTCTGGTTCTAACCGAAGTCTGAAAGCTTCTGCTGTATCTTTGGCTTCTTGGTTAAATCTTTTTATTCGTGAAGCTAACTTGAAGGCGTGTCAGTCCCCTCCTAATCGGATTAATGCTCATTCTACTAGATCAGTGGCTACTTCTTGGGCTTTTAAGAATGAAGCTTCTGTTGACAAAATTTGCAAGGCAGCTACTTGGTATTCTTTGCATACTTTCCCTAAATTCTACCATTTTGATGTTTTCACTTCTTCTGAGACAGCTTCTTCTGTTTGCGGTTTTTAAGTGCATGGGAACAAAATATGTATATGTAGTTTCTTTTAGGGCTTGTGGATTTAGTTTCCTTATGGAAATTTTTTTTTTATCCCACCCTATCTTTTTATTACTTGTGGACTCTCCATAGCTTTGGTATTGGTTCCCAGGAGTAATGGATCATGGACTCTTACCACCTTTATGGAAAAAAAACATAATTTGCTTAACTGATAAATTGATTTATTTCACGGTGGTAAGAGACCACGAGACCCCATCTTGTTCTTTGGTGATTCTTTTTTTTATATATCGTGGCATCTTTTTTTCTCTGCTCCTTTTTTTCCTCTGCTCCTTTTTTTCCTCTATTTATTTTTTTGCTTTGCTATACGTCAGACCAACTACCATAGAGGTTGGAGGGGTTATATAGAGCTCTTAGGGTTTGGGAATCTTTGCCGCCTCCTAGGGGCAGGAAAGGTAATTCCCAGGAGTAAGAGTGTAATGGGAGATGCTCATTTAACTAAAGATTGGAAAATAAAATCCATGACTATTAACTACAGGAGAAAGTAGTAAAGAGTTTAAATATTATGGCACAAATCCTGTTCTGTTAAAGGGACAGTCTACTTTAAAATTGCTATTGTATAATAATGTAGATAATGTAGATATTGCACATTCCCCAGTTTTGCATAATCAACACGGTTATATTGATATACTTTTTACCTCTGTGATTACCTTGTATCTAAGCCTCTGCAGACTGCCACCTTATCTCAATTGTTTTGCAAAGCTGGGGAATGGGTAAAGGCATTATTTATCTTTTAAAACAGTAAAAAAATCAAGTAGACTTCCTTTTGACTTGGTTGTAGTTTCAGCCGTCAACTAAGAATTAAAATGCTTTTAATACAAAAAGAATGGTGCTATATGGCAGAGAAAATCTTTATTTTTATTTTTTAATTCCCTTAAATCAAAGGTTGTCTACATTGGTCTCGGAGAATCTGGTATTGACAATCTTGTACATTTTGTACAATTAAATTTGTTTTAATGCTTTATTTAAATAGAGTAATTTATGAATAGTAATGTTAAAGAGGTGAGAGCTATACTTATATAATATTAAAGGGACAGTAAAAGTCAAACTTACTTAATTGAATAGGATAGTTCATGAAGTTTTAAACAACTTTCCAATTTTATTTCTATTATCAATGTTGGGTAGTTCTCTTTGTATCCTTTCTTAAAGAGTAATCCTAGGTAACATATAGTTGCAAAGTTTAAAAAGAAAAGGGGCGCCTCATAGTGAACTCCATATGGAACATAGATAATAAACAGTAAAATAAAACTCACAATTTGTGATGGCATCGGGGGTTAGCGGAGTGCAAACAGGCAGACTAACGCTCACAGTTGTCAGCTTACTGGATACTTCTAAAGTATCAAAGTTTTTTTATTTCAATGTTTATTATCTATGTTCCATATGGAGTTCACTATGAGGCGCCCCTTTTCTTTTTAATCTATCCAGGGGAATCTGCATCGTTTCCCTAAGTGGAGCGGCCTCCAGATTTGCACACTTCACCTGTGAATCGTCTGTATCACTGCAATTGCACAGAAATTTAATCATGGATACTAATCCTACGAACTAATGTAACTACCATTACAAATTTGTTAAATACATCATTTATATTTAATTATTTCTGTTTGTATTTAACATAGATTTTTTATTTTATTATTTTGTTTATGTAAAAAAAAATTTTTTTTAAACACTTAGCTATTTTTTATTGATGAGAAATATGTATATAAGAGGATTAAAATAATTCACCCACAGAGTCCAAAATCATCTTTCACAACATTGTGTCTTATGTACACCACCTTCAATCTGAATGTTTTTCACCAGATTCTTTTAAATATCATAGTTGCAAACACTGCTGCCATAGATTGCTAAAGACACGTGCACACTCCTGAGCTCTTTTCAACCTACCTAGATTTTCTCTTCAACATAGAATACCAAGAGAGCAAAGCAAATAGGATAATAAAAGTAAATTAGATTTCCATCTAAAGGGGAGGAGATTCCACGGCTTCATTCATTACTTGTGGGAATAAGAACCTTGTCACCAGGAGAAGGCAAAGACACCCCAGCCAAAGACTTAAATACCTCCCCCACTAACCTCATCCCCCAGTCATTCTTTGCCTTTTGTCACAAGAGGTTGGCAGAGAAGTGTCGGAAGATTTGGAGTAGTCTCTTATGGAGGGTAGTACTCATTGAAATGGGACTGAAGTTTTAAGTAGTCCTGTCAGCCTCTCAGTGAGAGCTTGGGTGAAGGTTAGAGACCAGAGATGCAGGGAGAGTCTTTCTGCAAAACCATCCTGACTCATATTAACAGCTCCATAAGCAATCAGCGTTGACAAGTTTCGCTGCCTGCTTCCTATACTCAAGTCCATGTCAGGAGCGATGCTACTACACTGTCACACTTGAGAGGCCATGTTCCTGTTCCATGGCGTAGATTCTGGTAAGATTGTTTCATTTTTATATACATAATGATAATGCAGAAGACAGGGTCACAGTGTGATGCCTTTATAGAATCAAGGGTTAACATCCGTAGTAAGGGGATTATTGAACATGGGGGGTTTATACATAATATTGTTTGTCATTGCTACGATGTGTGAGATGAGGCTCTGGCAATGGGTGAACTTTAGTTTCCTTCCGGCAGTATTGAGCGGCTGTTTTTGGCACGTTTTCTCCCTAGTGCAGGGGCGGTCCTGCGATGCAATCCTGCTGTCCGGGTGTGGCCTAATCTACTTCCTTGCTGGACTGATGGAGACGTAGTGGTTTCTGTGGTTCGGGTCCTAGGAGGTGGTGAGTGCCCTGACCATTGGAGGTTTATAAATGTGCGAATGTTTATATTTTATACTAGTCCGTATCAAAGCCACAAGCTATGGAGGACTATGACGAGTTAGAGGGTACTCCCTCTTTAACTAAGTCTAGTACCTCTGTTTGTTTATTATGAGGAGGTTCCAGTAGATCTGCCTGCTTAACTATGTTCCCCTTGCCTTGATAAGGTCTTCTCGAAAGAAGAGAATGTCTAGTACTACTGAGCCGTCCACCTCTGAGGGCTCCCCGTCCCATGGGGTGCGTCCCCTACATTCATCTCTGGGTACACATGCAGCGCCCCAGGGCATGTCTCTCTCTCCTTGGGGGGAAATATGTTGGTTACCAGACTTTTCGGATCAACTACAAACGGCGGTCTCAAAGGTGATTAGTGCCTTACCAAGTTCTGCTAAGCGCAAGTGTAGGGTAAAATGTGGTGATCCGGCCCAGGAGTCATATACTCCTATGGATATCTCGGAAAGGTTATCCGCTGACGAGGACGACTCAGACTCTTCAGAGGAAGTTCCTTCTGGGTTGGATTCCATGTCATCTAAAGCTCCGTCTGCAGAGGAGCCTTGCATTAGGTTTAGGATGGAAAATTTGCACTTTCTGCTGAAGCAGGTGCTTGCTACTCTCGAGGTTTCCGAACCGAAACTACTGGGGGAACCTTAGATTCCTAAGCTTGATAAAGTGTATGAGGACAGGGTCATACCTCAGACCTTCCCTGTTCCTGTTAAGATGGCTAATATTATTAGGAATGAATGGAAGAGATTAGGTTCTTCCTTTTCTCCTCTTCCTTCCTTTAAGAAACTGTTCCCCATCCCAGACTCTCAGCTCGAGCTGTGGAGGACCGTCCCTAAGGTGGATGGTGCTTTCTCTACGCTCGCCAAGCAAACGAGGATTCCTCTTGAGGATAGTTCGTCGTTCAAAGAGCGCATGGATAAAAAGTTAGAAAACATGTTAAGAAAGATGTTTCAACACACAGGGTTTGTTTTTCAGCCGGCAGCTGCAATTGCTGGAACTGCGACATATTGGTGCGAATCTCTGTCTGATATGGTCGAGAGGGAGACTCCCCTCGACGAAATACAGGAGAGAATTAAGAACTTCAGGGTTTTCTCTACTAACCCGCAGGGCTCTGTGGCTAAAGTTGTGGTCTGCAGACATGACCTCTAAGTCCAGACTGTTATCCCTTCCATTTCAGGGAAAGATCCTGTTCGGTACAGGATTGGATTTGATCATATCCACGGTGACGGGAGGCAAGTGTGCTTTCCTACCGCAGGATAAGAAGGTTAAACCTAAGGGATCTACTTTTCGTCCCTTTAGTGCGGATAAGGCCCCATGCCAGCAGCCCGCCACGAAAGCGGATCAGTCCAAGACTGCTTGGAAGCCAGCTCAGTCTTGGATCAAGTCCAAGCAGAATATGAAGCCCGCCGACAAAAAGTCGGCATGAACCAAGTAGGGGGCAGATTATCTCTCTTTTCAGAGGCCTGGTTGCAGGATACAGGATAGGGTTCAGAACTCGTCCGCCCAGGGGCAGATTCCTTCTGTCAAATCTGTCTTCCAGACCAGAAAATAGAGAAGCCTTTCTAGACTGTGTGAGGGATCTCTTTTCTCCTGGAGTTATTGTACCAGTACCCCCAGCAGAAAGGCGTCTAGGATACTATTCAAACCTTTTTGTGGTCCCAAAGAAGGAGGGCACGTTCCTCCCGATTCTAGACCTAAAATGTTTAAACAAGTCTCTGGCTGTTCCATTGTTCAAAATGGAAACGACCAGATCTTTTCTGCCCCTAGTTCAAGAGGGGCAGTTCATGACGACAATAGACTTGGATGGCTACCTTCATGTGCCGATCCACAGGGATCACTTCAGGTTTCTGAGATTTGCGTTTTTGGATCAACATTTCCAGTTTGTGGCCCTTCCCTGTGGTCTGGCGACGGCCCCGATAGTCTTCACAAAGGTTCTGGGGGCGCTGCTTGCAGTAGCCAGATCCAGAGGCATTGCTGTGGCGCCCTATCTGGAAGATATACTAGTACAGGCGCCTTTGTTCAGTCTCGCAGAGGATCACTCGGGGGGTGGAGTTCCTGGGAATGATAATAGATTCTGTGAATATTTCTCACAGATCAGCGACGCAGGAAGATTGTGTCTGCCTGTCTTGCCCTTCAGTACTACTCCAGTCCCTCTGTAGCGCAGAGTATGGAGGTGATCGGGCTCATGGTATCCAGCATCGATATCATTCCATTCGCCAGGTTCCATCGCAGGAGCAAGCTTTGGCTATTCTGATTGCTCCATTGTGGCCGCGGAGGACATGGTTTGCGGATCTGGTAGGGATGTCGTTGTCTCCTCCATGGAGGTTACTCTGTCGCAGGGATCTGTTGGCACAGGGTCCTTTTCAACATCAAAATCTGGATTCTCTGAGGCTGACTGCTTGGAGATTGGAGATTGAACGCTTAGTCTTGGCCAAGATAGGGTTTTCTGAGAGAGTGATTGATATTCTCGTTCAGGCCAGGAAACCAGTCACTCGTCGCATCTATCATAAGGTGTGGAGGACTTGTCCTGGTGTGAGAAGCATGGATATCTTTGGCACAAGGTTAAGGTATCCAGGATTCTGTCCTTTCTCCAGGATGGACTGGAGAAGGGGCTTGCCGCCAGTTCCTTGAAGGGACAGATTTCGGCATTGTCTGTTCTTTTACACAAGAGGCTCGCTGAGCTTCCTGATGTTCAGTCTTTTGTTCAGGCTTTGTCTAGAATCAGGCCTGTTTTTAGACAGTCCGCTCCTCCTTGGAGCTTGAACTTTGTTCTGAAGGTGTTGCAGAGGGTTCCGTTTTAACCTATGCACTCTGTTGACATTAAGATTCTTTCTTGGAAGGTTCTTTTTCTATTGGCTATTGCATCGGCACACAGAGTATCTGAGTTAGTGGCCTTGCAATGTGAGCCTCCTTATCTGGTTTTTCATGCTGATAAGGCTGTTCTTCACACTGGTTTGGGATTTCTTCCCAAAGTTGTGTCTAACCGTAACATCATTTAGGAAATCATTGTTCCTTCTTTGTATCCTAACCCCTCTTCTTCTAAGGAGAGGTTACTTCATAATTTGGATGTGGTTCGAGCTTTGAAGTTCTATCTTTCAGACAGACTACATCGCTTTTTATTGTGTATTCATGGAAGCGCAAGGGGCAGAAAGCCTCTGCAACTTCTTTGTCCTTTTGGTTGAGGAGCATGATTCGCTTGGCCTACGAGACAGCGGGACATAAGCCTCCTCAGAGGATCACGGCTCATTCTACTAAAGCTGTGGCTTCTTCATGGGCCTTCAAGAATGAGGCTTCTATGGAGCAGATTTGTAAGGCGGCTACCTGGTCCTCCTTACATACCTTTACAAAATTTTAAAAATTTTATGTTTTTGCTTCAGCGGAAGCTGTTTTTGGGAGAGAGGTTTTAAAGGCTGTGGTGTCCTCAGATTAGGGTCCGCCTTTTGCCCTCCAGTTTTCATTCAGTGTCCTCTAGAGCTTGGGTATTTGTTCCCACAAGTAATGAATGAAGCCATGGACTATCCTCCCCTTTAGATGGAAAATATAAATTATGCTTACCTGATAATTTCATTTCCATTGTGGGGAGGAGAGTCCACTGCTCCCACCGTTGCTCCGGTGGGCGGACCTAAATTTAGTTTGTTCTTCTGGCACCATTTCTACCCTGATATTTCTCCTACTGTTCCTTGTTCCCTCGGCAGAATGACTGGGGGATGAGGGAAGTGGGGGAGGTATTTACGCCTTTGGCTGGGGTGTCTTTGCCTCCTCCTGGTGGCCAGGTTCTTATTTCCACAAGTAATGAATGAAGCCGTGGACTCTCCTCCCCACGATGGAAATGAAATTATCAGGTAGCATAATTTATATTTTGTAGACACTAATCTACCGCTTTCCTTACGTTGACCCAAATCCTTGAATATATAAATAGATTTATGCATGTGGGTTTGGTTCCTGAACTCTAATACACAATTATGTGCTAACTGAATTCATCTCTACCTGTTTTAGAATGATAGAGGGTAAACCATTACTATGAATAACTTGTAATTTTATGTTCTTTCTTCATCATGTTCTTATTACTGTATTTTGCTTAATTTCTTTTTCTTACTTTTTCAAAAACTTAATAAAAAATAAACTCAAAAAAAAAAAAAACTTGAAAGTTGTTTAACATTCATGCTCTATCTGAATTATGAAAGTTTCATTTTGACTTAACTGTTCCATATAAATAGTGAATTTAGCAATCTGGGGTAAGAGTGTGACTTGATATTTCTCTGCAAAATATGATTTATTTATTTTTATACCCCTAGAGTTTAGCGGAAATAATCTTGATATCTTGTGAAAATGATCTTCACCTGTGCCGAGAATATTTTGCAAGTAGTATAGGTAAGATATACTTCAAAGGTTGATTTATCCTGTTCTTTTGCCAATATCATGTTAAATTTTATTTTTCTCTCCTAACAGATGTCCATAATGCAGAATTTATTCTGACTGGCGTGCTCACACAATCTTTGGATTATGATTCATATCCTTTTTTTGAAAGTTTCATACAAAAGAATGTCAATCTGTTTTTATTTTAGCTAAAAATATAAATGAAAATCTTTACAATTATCATAAATTCAGTCATCATGTGATGTTTCAGGCCAATAACCCTTCCCTTAGTTGAGGAAGGGGGTTTACTGCCCTGAAATGTAACACATTTTTGGGTTTTTGTTTTGTTTTTAAGTAAAATATGCTAAGTAGATAAGATTTTACATAATACTAGTTGAAAATAAAAGGTTAACGCAAGAGTGAAAGTTCCTTGTGCGTTAACTTCAGATATCGCAACCTCGCTAACTTGTGTTAACCAATAATTGCATTTTTTGTTCCTCAAGTGAATTTCCTTAACTTGCCCACATATAAATTTACATGAAGGGTTATCAAAACCCTATTACTTCCCAGACCTTGAAGCACATTGTTTAGCCAATCAACTAGAAGATAAATGGAACTGCTGTTCTTGCTGAATTTTTTTATTTTAATCAATTTTCCTGTCAAAGGCACAGCAGTAATCAGGGAAATGAAAGAATTATGTACATCTTTTTTTAGGATGTGTACTTTGTTTAAAAAATAAAATAAAAAAAAACATAAATTATTATGTTCTGTATCATAGTATGGTTGTATGAGCCCACAAGAGGTTTAAAGAAGCTTTTTTTTTTTTTATTGCGGAAATGTAAAATAATGAAGGTACTTAAAGTATTTTGTGGGGTGGGCAAATCTTTTGTTAAATAATGAAAATAGAATAAACATTTTGTATTATTTTGTATTTGTAAATCTAAAGTTCATTTTTATATTGATATTTCCAAAGGTTAAAATAAATATACTTTGGCTCTATGTTGTTTGTGGGTTTTCCTTGTATGTGTTTTACAAAATGTGTTTTTTGTTAATTTGGCATATTTAGTTAATATATAAATTCATACCAAGTGTCTCCTGTGGGGGGGTAACTCAGACATTTAAACTTCCATGATTCAGATATTGCTTGCAATTTTAAGAAACTTCTCAATTTACTTCAATTTTTGCACAGTCTTTATAAATTGAGTATTTCTGAAACACCAGCTCCTACTGAGCATGTGCAAGAGTTCGGTGTATATAAGTCTGTGATTGGCTAATGGGAATTTTTCCACATCTTTGGAGATAGAAATACCTATAAGGATAGAATCGTCTTGTATGGAAGATACATTGACGATCTCCTATTTATATGGAAAGGGGACCCATTAGATATTCCAAGATTTATAGAAACCCTCAACGACAACAATGTGGGCATGAGTTTTACTTTTGAATGTAATTCCAGTAAAATTAACTATCTGGATCTTATCTTAAAAGGGATAACTGGTAAACAAGTTATTAACAAAGTATACAAAAAAACGATCAGTGGAAACAAACTGCTACATTTCAGTAGCTGTCATCCAAGACACACAGCAGCGGCAGTAGCCAAAGGCGAATTCATTCGCCTAAAGAGGAATTGCTTGAATGATGGAGATTTCCACCAAGAAGCAGTAGCCCTTGAACAAAGGTTAAAAATGAGAGGGTATACACAGAAAATAATGAGGGCAAGAATGCAAGTGAAACCAAAGACGAGACACTTTTCTTAGAGGAAATAGAAAACAACAGGGCAATTTCAAAGGGTTAACATTTGTTACCAGTTATAGTGCACAGTTCCCTGAAATTGCCAATATAATAAGGAAGCATTTCCCCATTTTGGCAGCAGACGACAAATTGGTGAATGTCGTTAAAAAGGGAGTTAGGTGCAGTTCAAGAAAATGTCCCACCCTGGGGTCACTATTGTCTCCAACAGAACTGAAGTCCCAAATTAAACCCAGTGGTACTTGGTTGACCAGCAGAGGCATGTACAATTGTGGCCACAAAAAATGTAAGCCCTGCGAGTATCTAGAAAAAACTAAGTCATTCAAGTCCCATGTGACAGGATAGGTTTTCCAGATTAATACTTGTATGAACTGTACGACAGAGCGTGTTATATATATGCTCACATGTCAAACATGCAAAGTTCAATACATTGGTCTCACCTCAAGGGACATAAAGACAAGAATAAGGGAGCATATATCTACGATTTCGAGAGGTAAATCCCAAACTCCCTTAGTGAAACATTTTACGGAGAGACACAAGGGTGAGATAAACACACTAAGGTGGTGCGCAATTGAAGAAGTAAGGGTCCCCAGGAGGGGGGGTGATTTAGACAAACTTTTGGCAAGAAGGGAGATGTTCTGGATTTTGAGACTCAGAACAAGAATACCTGAGGGTCTCAATTCCAGGTACGACATTATAAACTATTGGGAATAACTTGTCCCCTACTTGTCCCACACTGCATGACGCCACATTTCTTCCACATATCATCACATTCTTTTCATATTTCTTTCATTATCAACACCCTCCCCTTGTACTCTTATCACAGTACAGTGTTATTCATTGGTTCCCTTAGAGAGAGTAGAGAGGCAGATTACTGAGGTACAATAAAGCCTCAGAGAATAGGGTTTAGTGAATAGGATTAAAATAAAATACACATAATCCCCCTGTAATACTTTACCAACTGACCATAATAGACAGAGAAATCCTATTAATAGGTATTAGGTAGAGTACAAAGAATAGTAAGCATTTATAAAATCTCCTTTTATTACTACAAATTTATCACTGCTCTCTAAGGGGTAAGCCACTATAATTTCCATAAACTGACATTATCTTACACAATAGGCTCTCAAGATTATCCCTAGAATATTCCGTGAATAATAGGTTTGTTCTCAGGACAACAAAATTTAAAGATACATATAATAAATCTTGTTTCATTTGGCATAAACCCAATATCACATACTATACAAAATTAAAAATCATTTAATAGAGATATTCTTGAATATGTAAGTATGCATAAGAAGGGACATAAAAGTGATAGGGTTAAATATTCAGCTACAGGTGTTTAGCATTATCTGAGCATTAGACGGAGAAACAGCGCATATTTTTTAACCAATTAGATTGAAGTAAAGTGTTCTTAATGGCAGAGAGCACAGACACACAATAGGCTATGATTATGGCAACCAGCCGAAATGCGTAAGCCAGTGTGCTGCGCTCTTTCTCCATATTATGTGGCAAGGCTGTCATATAATTTCGTAATTTGAATTTTAAATATTTTTTCAATAAATATAATTTTTACGGAGTGTGGTATTATTTTTTTCTTTCTGAAATTGGCTAATGGCTGTCACACAATACAGGGGGCCAGCAAATTAAAGGAAATGTTTAAACTTGTTAGCAAAAATCTATCGTCTTTTCTTTCATGTAATTGGCAAGAGTCCATGAGCTAGTGACGTATGGGATATATAATCCTACCAGGTGGGGCAAAGTTTCCCAAACCTCAAAATGTCTGTAAATACACCCCTCACCACACCCACAATTCAGTTTTACAAACTTTGCCTCTTATGTAGGTGGTGAAGTAAGTTTGTGCTAAGATTTCTACGTTGATATGCGCTTCTCAGCGTTTTGAAGCCCGATTCCTCTCAGAGTACAGTGAATGTCAGTGGGATGTGAAGCGAGTATCACCTATTGAATGCAATGGTTTTCCTCACGGGAGATCTATTTCATAGGTTCTCTGTTATCGGTCGTAGAGATTCATCTCCTACCTCCCTTTTCAGATCGACGATATACTCTCATATTCCTTTACCTCTACTGATAACTGTTTCAGTACTGGTTTGGCTATCTGCTATATGGATGGTAAGTATGTTTCTCTTGTAAAGGTGTATCCAGTCCACGGGTTCATCCATTACTTGTGGGATATTCTCCTTCCCAACAGGAAGCTGCAAGAGGACACCCACAGCAGAGCTGTCTATATAGCTCCTCCCCTAACTGCCACCCCCAGTCATTCTCTTGCAGCTCTCGACAAGAAAGGAAGTATCAAGAGATATGTGGTGACTTAGTGTAGTTTTTACCTTCAATCAAGAGTTTATTTTTAAACGGTACCGGCGTTGTACTGTTTTACTCTCAGGCAGAAATTGGAAGAAGAATTCTGCCTGGAGGTTTGATGATCTTAGCGGTTCTCACACATAACTGAAGAGTATGGAAAGAAAACTTCAGTTGGGGGGACGGTCTGCAGATTACCTGCTTTGAGGTATGTTCAGTATATTTTTTTCTAGAGAGATGATAAGGTCTAGAAAATGCTGACAGTGCCTGGCATATTTGAGGTAAGCCTGATACAGTGATTTAACAACGACTGGGATCATGCTTACAAAAAGGGTAATATTCATGTTAATACTCATATTACTTAGTGTAAAAACGTTTGCATGGTTTATAGGAAAAAACGTTTTTTCTCTGAGGGTGATAAATCTATTTGGGGCCTAGTTTTCCACATGGCTAGTTAGATTACTAACAATTTAGCCACTTTGATGGAAAGGATTGCAAGCTGCACAAAAGATGGATAATTAAAAAATAACAATTTATTGGTTACAATTTAAAAATATTTAGCACACATCATAGTAGTTCACCCAAGCACACAGGAGAGGCTGCTCTCCGACGCGTTTCCTGCTACAAAAAGCACTTCATCAGGGATAGCAGCTGATTCCCTGTACTGCCATTTATACCGGTAAATGCAATTTAACCCCTTCGGCACCTTAACACATTTTTATTTATCACAGCAACATGTGATGTGTTATGGGTAGGTGAATTTCAATTTATTTTTCAGTGTCAGAAGGGCCACATTATTACCGGACTAGATGGCTTATATTTATACTCTATTTAAGAACATAGGTAATAAAAATAACAAAAAATAAAGTTAAAAAACAATGTTGTACTATTCTAGATGTTAGATAAAGAGAAAAAAGTTGGCATAATTCAATTATAGGGTAAACTTATTATATAAAAAGATAAAATAAATATTTATATACCATGAGAAAGAAATTAAGCAACCTAGGTGCAGTATGTTATTAGTTGCATTTTATTTTTTATATTTATTATTATTATTATTATTCTGTCCCATTTAATACAAATATAACAGAATAACAAAGTTTTTATGTGTCTTGTTATACATATTTCTCTTGTTAAGTGTATCCAGTCCACGGATCATCCATTACTTATGGGATATTAACTCCTCCCCAACAGGAAGTGCAAGAGGATTCACCCAGCAGAGCTGCTATATAGCTCCTCCCCTAACTGCCATTACCAGTCATTCTCTTGCACCCAACGACTAGATAGGATGTGTGAGAGGACTATGGTGATTATATTTAGTTTTATACCTTCAATCAAAAGTTTGTTATTTTATAATAGCACCGGAGTGTGTTATTCCTTCTCTGGTAGAATTTGAAGAAGAATCTACCTGAGTTTTTACTATGATTTTAGCCGGCGTAGTTAAGATCATATTGCTGTTTCTCGGCCATCTGAGGAGAGGTAAACTTCAGATCAGGGGACAGCGGGCAGATTAATCTGCAAAGAGGTATGTAGCAGCTTATTATTTTCTGACAATGGAATTGATGAGAAAATTCTGCCATACCGATATAATGTAAACTCAGCCTTAAATGCAGTAGCAGCAACTGGTATCAGGCTGTCATGTATGTATATTTTACACTTCAGTATTCTGGGGAATGGCACTTCACTGGAATTATACTGTGTGCATAAGACTTTAGCCTAATTTGCAGGGACTGGCAACAGGCTCTTTAATAACACTTAATTTATGTTAAACGTTTTTTGCTGGCATGTAAAATCGTTTCATTTTCTGAGGTACTGGGTGAATAAAATGTTTTGGGCATTATTTTTTCCACTTGGCAGTTGTTTTATTTAATTTATGACAGTTTACTGATCTCTCTCACTGTTGTGTGTGAGGGGGAGGTCAAAAAATTCAGTCAGAAGCTCATTGTATTTCCTGCATGATCCGGTTCATCTCTACAGAACTCAGGGGTCTTCAAAACTTGTTTTGAGGGAGGTAATCATTCACAGCAGAGCTGTGAGATTGTAGTTGACTGTGATAAAAAACGTTTATTTCTGTAACTTTTTTTTTCTGCTATCAGGGTTAGTTATCCTTCGCTAATGGGAACAAGCCTTTGCTAAAATTGTGTTTTTTACAAAGATTTGATGCTATAACCTTTCAGTTTATTAACTTTCAACTGTCATAACTCTTTCTGTGCTTCTTATAGGCACAGTACGTTTTCATATTATAGTAAATTACTTGAAAAGTATTTCCAAGTTGCTAGTTTATTTGCTAGTGTGTTAAACATGTCTGATTCAGAGGAAGACATCTGTGCTATATGTGCTAATGCCAAAGTGGAGCCCAATAGAAATTTATGTACTAACTGTATTGATGCTACTTTAAATAAAAGTCAATCTGTACAAATTGAACACATTTCACCAAACAACGAGGGGAGAGTTATGCCGACTAACTCGCCTCACGTGTCAGTACCTGCATCTCCCGCTCGGGGGGTGCGTGATATTGTGGCGCCGAGTACATCTGGGCGGCCATTACAAATCACATTACAGGATATGGCTACTGTTATGACTGAAGTTTTGGCTAAATTACCAGAACTAAGAGGTAAGCGTGATCACTCTGGGGTGAGAACAGAGTGCGCTGATAATGTTAGGGCCATGTCAGATACTGCGTCACAACTTGCAGAACATGAGGACGGAGAGCTTCATTCTGCGGCTGACGGTTCTGATCCAAACAGATTGGATTCAGATATTTCAAATTTTAAATTTAAGCTGGAAAACCTCCGTGTATTACTAGGGGAGGTGTTAGCGGCTCTGAATGATTGTAACACAGTTGCAATACCAGAAAAAATGTGTAGGTTGGATAAATATTTTGCGGTACCGTCGAGTACTGACGTTTTTCCTATACCTAAGAGACTTACTGAAATTGTTACTAAGGAGTGGGATAGACCCGGTGTGCCGTTCTCACCCCCTCCAATATTTAGAAAGATGTTTCCAATAGACACCACCACACGGGACTTATGGCAAACGATCCCTAAGGTGGAGGGAGCAGTTTCTACTTTAGCTAAGCGTACCACTATCCCGGTGGAGGATAGCTGTGCCTTTTCAGATCCAATGGATAAAAAGTTAGAGGGTTACCTTAAGAAAATGTTTGTTCAACAAGGTTTTATATTGCAACCCCTTGCATGCATTGCGCCTGTCACGGCTGCAGCAGCATTTTGGTTTGAGTCTCTGGAAGGGACACTTGAATCAGCTCCATTAGATGAGATTACACACAGGCTTAAAGCTCTTAAGTTAGCTAACTCATTTATTTCAGATGCCGTAGTACATTTAACTAAGCTTACGGCTAAGAATTCCGGATTCGCCATTCAGGCGCGCAGAGCACTGTGGCTAAAATCCTGGTCAGCTGACGTTACTTCTAAGTCTAAATTTCTTAATATACCTTTCAAAGGGCAGACCTTATTCGGGCCCGGATTGAAAGAAATTATCGCTGACATTACAGGAGGTAAAGGCCATGCCCTGCCTCAAGACAGAGCCAAACCTAAGGCTAGACAATCTAATTTTCGTTCCTTTCGGAATTTCAAAGCAGGAGCAGCATCAACTTCCTCTGCTCCAAAACAAGAAGGATCTGTTGCTCGCTACAGACAAGGCTGGAGACCTAACCAGTCCTGGAACAAGGGCAAGCAGGCCAGGAAACCTGCTGGTGCGCCTAAAACAGCATGAATTGAGGGCCCCCGATCCGGGAACGGATCTAGTGGGGGGCAGACTTTCTCTCTTCGCCCAGGCTTGGGCAAGAGATGTCCAGGATCCCTGGGCGCTAGAGATAATATCTCAGGGATACCTTCTGGACTTCAAATACTCTCCCCCAAGAGAGAGATTTCATCTGTCAAGGTTGTCAACAAACCAAATAAAGAAAGAGGCGTTTCTACGCTGCGTACAAGAGCTTTTATTAATGGGAGTAATCCATCCAGTTCCACGGTCGGAACAGGGACAAGGTTTTTACTCAAATCTGTTTGTGGTTCCCAAAAAAGAGGGAACTTTTAGGCCAATCCTGGATTTAAAGATCCTAAACAAATTCCTAAGAGTTCCATCTTTCAAAATGGAGACTATTCGGACAATTTTACCCATGATCCAAAAGGGTCAGTACATGACCACAGTGGATTTAAAGGATGCTTACCTTCACATACCGATTCACAAAGATCATTATCGGTATCTAAGGTTTGCCTTTCTAGAGAGGCATTACCAGTTTGTAGCTCTTCCATTCGGATTGGCTACGGCTCCGAGAATCTTCACAAAGGTTCTGGGTGCTCTTCTGGCGGTACTAAGACCGCGAGGAATTGCGGTAGCTCCGTACCTAGACGACATTCTGATACAAGCTTCAAGCTTTCAAACTGCCAAGTCTCATACAGAGTTAGTACTGGCATTTCTAAGGTCGCATGGATGGAAGGTGAACGAAAAGAAGAGTTCTCTCTTTCCACTCACAAGAGTTCCCTTCTTGGGGACTCTTATAGATTCTGTAGAAATGAAGATTTACCTGACAGAAGACAGGTTAACAAAGCTTCAAAATGCATGCCGTGTCCTTCATTCCATTCAACACCCGTCAGTAGCTCAATGCATGGAGGTGATCGGCTTAATGGTAGCAGCAATGGACATAGTACCCTTTGCACGCCTACATCTCAGACCGCTGCAATTGTGCATGCTAAGTCAGTGGAATGGGGATTACTCAGACTTGTCCCCTACTCTGAATCTGGATCAAGAGACCAGAAATTCTCTTCTATGGTGGCTTTCTCGGCCACATCTGTCCAGGGGGATGCCATTCAGCAGGCCGGACTGGACAGTTGTAACAACAGACGCCAGCCTACTAGGTTGGGGCGCTGTCTGGAATTCTCTGAAGGCTCAGGGACAATGGAATCAGGAGGAGAGTCTCCTACCAATAAACATTCTGGAATTGAGAGCAGTTCTCAATGCCCTTCTGGCTTGGCCCCAGTTAACAACTCGGGGGTTCATCAGGTTTCAGTCGGACAACATCACGACTGTAGCTTACATCAACCATCAAGGAGGGACAAGAAGCTCCCTAGCAATGATGGAAGTATCAAAGATAATTCGCTGGGCAGAGTCTCACTCTTGCCACCTGTCAGCAATCCACATCCCGGGAGTGGAGAACTGGGAGGCGGATTTCTTAAGTCGTCAGACTTTTCATCCGGGGGAGTGGGAACTTCATCCGGAGGTCTTTGCCCAAATACTTCGACGTTTGGGCAAACCAGAGATAGATCTCATGGCGTCTCGACAGAACGCCAAGCTTCCTCGTTACGGGTCCAGATCCAGGGATCCGGGAGTGGTTCTGATAGATGCTTTGACAGCACCTTGGACCTTCGGGATGGCTTATGTGTTTCCACCCTTCCCGATGCTTCCTCGATTGATTGCCAGAATCAAACAGGAGAGAGCATCAGTGATTCTAATAGCGCCTGCATGGCCACGCAGGTCTTGGTATGCAGATCTAGTGGACATGTCATCCTGTCCACCTTGGTCGCTACCTCTGAAACAGGACCTTCTGATACAGGGTCCCTTCAAACATCAAAATCTAATTTCTCTGAAGCTGACTGCTTGGAAATTGAACGCTTGATTTTATCAAAACGTGTTTTTTCTGAGTCAGTTATTGATACCTTAATACAGGCTAGGAAGCCTGTTACCAGAAAGATTTACCATAAGATATGGCGCAAATACTTATATTGGTGCGAATCCAAGAGTTACTCATGGAGTAAGGTTAGGATTCCGAGGATATTGTCTTTTCTACAAGAAGGTTTAGAAAAGGGTTTATCCGCTAGTTCCTTAAAGGGACAGATTTCAGCTCTGTCCATTCTTTTACACAAACGTCTGTCAGAAGTTCCGGACGTTCAAGCTTTTTGTCAGGCTTTAGCTAGGATCAAGCCTGTGTTTAAAACTGTTGCTCCACCATGGAGTTTGAACTTAGTTCTTAATGTTTTACAGGGGGTTCCGTTTGAACCCCTTCATTCCATTGATATCAAGTTGTTATCTTGGAAAGTTCTGTTTTTAATGGCGATTTCCTCGGCTCGAAGAGTCTCTGAGTTATCTGCCTTACATTGTGATTCTCCTTATCTGATTTTTCATTCAGACAAGGTAGTTCTGCGTACTAAACCTGGGTTCCTACCTAAGGTGGTCACTAACAGGAATATCAATCAAGAGATTGTGGTTCCATCTTTGTGTCCTAATCCTTCTTCGAAAAAGGAACGTCTGCTACACAATCTAGATGTAGTCCGTGCCCTGAAATTTTATCTACAGGCAACTAAGGATTTTCGACAAACGTCTTCCCTGTTTGTCGTTTATTCTGGTCAGAGGAGAGGTCAAAAAGCTTCGGCTACCTCTCTCTCCTTTTGGCTTCGTAGCATAATACGGTTAGCCTATGAGACTGCTGGACAGCAGCCTCCTGAAAGAATTACAGCACATTCTACTAGAGCTGTGGCTTCCACTTGGGCCTTTAAGAATGAGGCTTCTGTTGAACAGATTTGCAAGGCTGCAACTTGGTCTTCTCTTCATACTTTTTCCAAATTTTACAAATTTGACACTTTTGCTTCTTCGGAGGCTGTTTTTGGGAGAAAGGTTCTTCAGGCAGTGGTTCCTTCCGTATAAAGAGCCTGCCTGTCCCTCCCGTCATCCGTGTACTTTAGCTTTGGTATTGGTATCCCATAAGTAATGGATGATCCGTGGACTGGATACACTTAACAAGAGAAAACATAATTTATGCTTACCTGATAAATTTATTTCTCTTGTAGTGTATCCAGTCCACGGCCCGCCCTGTCACTTTAAGGCAGGTAATTTTTTCCATTAAACTACACTCACCACTGCACCCTATGGTTTTCCTTTCTCTGCATGTTTTCGGTCGAATGACTGGTAATGGCAGTTAGGGGAGGAGCTATATAGCAGCTCTGCTGGGTGAATCCTCTTGCACTTCCTGTTGGGGAGGAGTTAATATCCCATAAGTAATGGATGATCCGTGGACTGGATACACTACAAGAGAAATAAATTTATCAGGTAAGCATAAATTATGTTATTTATTTATTTATATATTGGCTTCCTGCATATATATTAACTGTAAGGTTCTGTATGCCCTACTGGTCACATATAAGGTTACATAATACTAAGTTAAAGGATAGTTATTGAAAACCTGGTTCAACATAATTATATCTATATACCTGTGTATAGTTTAAGATCCCAAATTTTATTCATTCCTTTAGGGTTGCCAGTTTCTAATTTAAAGATCCAGAAGGCTTCTTTTTTATTTAATTTAGCTAGCCTATCCCCTCCTGTATTAAGTTTGGGAATTCTATCTATTACTTGAAATTGAAAATATGACAGAATTTGTGCAAGCATAGCTTTAGTATATGAATGGCCTACTCGATGTCTCGCAAAATGCCTGGCCACCGGTGTTTTAGGGTCTAAAGCTTCCAGAGACAGGAAATGTTCACGTATACGATCCTTTATGGGTCTTATAGTTCTTCCTGTATACTGACAGCCACACAGTTTGCAGGAGATCAAGTAGACCACATAATCAGACTGGCAAGTAAAATGTCTGTAAATTCGAAATTCACATTTAGTAGTATGGGACACAAAAAATTCGCCTGGTTTCACATATTGACAAGACTTGCAAGGTTTAACTCCACACTTAAAGGTCCCATTCTCAGGTCTAAGCCAACTTTCTGTCCTAGGCATAGATAGTATACCTGATTCTGAGAAGTTCCTATTTACATATTGACTCAACGTCTTAGCCCGCCTAGAGACAAATTTGACCCCATTAGTTGAAATATTAGTTAGTGTAGGTTCTTTCTCCAAAATGGGAAGATATCTTTTAACTATGTTGCATATTTTGTTATATTGTTGGCTATATTGTGTAGAGAATACAATAGTCTCCTCTGAGTTCTTAGTTCTAGATTTATGTTTATCTTGGAGTAATTCATTCCTATCCATTAGTCTTACATTCTCCTGTGTGGTAATTAAGAGATTTTTGTTATATCCTCTCTTCGCTAGACGTGCTTTTAGAAGATTTGCATGTTTGTCATAATCTCTAATATCGCTACAATTCCTGCGTAACCTCATGAATTGGCCTTTAGGGATGGCCATTTTTAGATGTTTAGGATGGTTAGACTCAGCTCTTAAGATGGTGTTTCCAGCTATTTTCTTTCTGTATGCCTCCATAGCTACTGTTTGACCCTCTTCCTCTATTTTAATCGTTAGATCAAGAAAGCTGATGCTTTCTTTACTCCAACTGTAGGTAAATTTGAGATTCATGCTATTATCGTTTAATGTTTCCACAAATTGATCAATTAGTGACACATCCCCTTCCCAGACTATCAACACGTCATCGATAAATCTAGTATAGAATTTTATGTTGTCCTTAAAGTTATTAAGGTCACCAAAAATCTTGAACAATTCAAAGTAACTAAGGTATATGTTAGCATATGAGGGGGCGAATTTCGCCCCCATAGCTGTACCCCTATGCTGTAAGTACATTTTGCCTTCAAAAACAAAATAATTATGGGTTAATAGATAGCCAACAACATCAACCAAATAGCTAATGAAAATGATATCAAAGTTTGTATAAAACTTTAGTGTTTCTTCCAAGGCTAATAAGCCTTGTCTGTGTGGAATACAGGAATACAATGAAACCACGTCTATGGTAAGAAAGAGACATGAATCATTTAATTTTAGACCTTCTAATTTTCTAAGTAAATGTTTTGTGTCGCGTAAATAGCCTGGCATGTTTGTTACAATGGGCTGCAGAAATTCATCTACCCATGCCCCTAATTTTTCACCTAGTGTACCAACTGTGGAAATGATGGGTCTGCCTGGTGGCTTAGAGGGATTCTTATGAATTTTTGGTAAGTGTTTAAAGGTAGAGATAACAGGAAATTTTACTAGCAATGCCTCTGCAGTTTTTTCATTTAGAATGCCTAATCTGGTCCCCTCCTCTAGAATAGTCTCTAATTCTTTGACAAATTTTATGGTGGGATTGAACGTGAGTAGTTTGTAGGTGTCATTATCATTTAATTGATTTAGGGCCTCTATTTCATATGAGATCCTATCTTGGACTACTATTGACCCACCCTTATCTGAATTGGTAATGACCAAATTTTTGTTTAATTTTAAATCTTGTAGATTAAAATAGAGGAAGAGGGTCAAACAGTAGCTATGGAGGCATACAGAAAGAAAATAGCTGGAAACACCATCTTAAGAGCTGAGTCTAACCATCCTAAACATCTAAAAATGGCCATCCCTAAAGGCCAATTCATGAGGTTACGCAGGAATTGTAGCGATATTAGAGATTATGACAAACATGCAAATCTTCTAAAAGCACGTCTAGCGAAGAGAGGATATAACAAAAATCTCTTAATTACCACACAGGAGAATGTAAGACTAATGGATAGGAATGAATTACTCCAAGATAAACATAAATCTAGAACTAAGAACTCAGAGGAGACTATTGTATTCTCTACACAATATAGCCAACAATATAACAAAATATGCAACATAGTTAAAAGATATCTTCCCATTTTGGAGAAAGAACCTACACTAACTAATATTTCAACTAATGGGGTCAAATTTGTCTCTAGGCGGGCTAAGACGTTGAGTCAATATGTAAATAGGAACTTCTCAGAATCAGGTATACTATCTATGCCTAGGACAGAAAGTTGGCTTAGACCTGAGAATGGGACCTTTAAGTGTGGAGTTAAACCTTGCAAGTCTTGTCAATATGTGAAACCAGGCAAATTTTTTGTGTCCCATACTACTAAATGTGAATTTCGAATTTACAGACATTTTACTTGCCAGTCTGATTATGTGGTCTACTTGATCTCCTGCAAACTGTGTGGCTGTCAGTATACAGGAAGAACTATAAGACCCATAAAGGATCGTATACGTGAACATCTCCTGTCTCTGGAAGCTTTAGACCCTAAAACACCGGTGGCCAGGCATTTTGCGAGACATCGAGTAGGCCATTCATATACTAAAGCTATGCTTGCACAAATTCTGTCATATTTTCAATTTCAAGTAATAGATAGAATTCCCAAACTTAATACAGGAGGGGATAGGCTAGCTAAATTAAATAAAAAAGAAGCCTTCTGGATCTTTAAATTAGAAACTGGCAACCCTAAAGGAATGAATAAAATTTGGGATCTTAAACTATACACAGGTATATAGATATAATTATGTTGAACCAGGTTTTCAATAACTATCCTTTAACTTAGTATTATGTAACCTTATATGTGACCAGTAGGGCATACAGAACCTTACAGTTAATATATATGCAGGAAGCCAATATATAAATAAATAAATATATGTATAACAAGACACATAAAAACTTTGTTATTCTGTTATATTTGTATTAAATGGGACAGAATAATAATAATAATAAATATAAAAAATAAAATGCAACTAATAACATACTGCACCTAGGTTGCTTAATTTCTTTCTCATGGTATATAAATATTTATTTTATCTTTTTATATAATAAGTTTACCCTATAATTGAATTATGCCAACTTTTTTCTCTTTATCTAACATCTAGAATAGTACAACATTGTTTTTTAACTTTATTTTTTGTTATTTCTATTACCTATGTTCTTAAATAGAGTATAAATATAAGCCATCTAGTCCGGTAATAATGTGGCCCTTCTGACACTGAAAAATAAATTGAAATTCACCTACCCATAACACATCACATGTTGCTGTGATAAATAAAAATGTGTTAAGGTGCCGAAGGGGTTAAATTGCATTTACCGGTATAAATGGCAGTACAGGGAATCAGCTGCTATCCCTGATGAAGTGCTTTTTGTAGCAGGAAACGCGTCGGAGAGCAGCCTCTCCTGTGTGCTTGGGTGAACTACTATGATGTGTGCTAAATATTTTTAAATTATAACCAATAAATTGTTATTTTTTAATTATCCATCTTTTGTGCAGCTTGCAATCCTTTCCATCAAAGTGGCTAAGTTGTTCGTTATTTCAGCGTTGGGAAATCGCTGTATTGAAAGGATTGTGCATCCTGCCTAGTCTCTGAGGTGATAGTGCAAGTGTTAGTGCTGCTGGTAAACGTGCAATCAATCGAGCTGAACACCAGGTGCGTACAGCGTTCCTAAACACAAGGAGAGTAACAGAGCTTGCCAGTATCACGCTTCCCCTCCCTGCATTGAGTAGGACCGACAGGACGAACAGTCTGAAGTTATAAGGTATTGTCCGGTGTGGGGGTAAAGTGTTTGAACTGTATGAAGAGCAAATTTGAGCTTTGTGGAAAAGACAGAAAGGAAACTCTTGTCATAGACTGTACCTGTGAATTAACATAACAGTGAAGTTATACCGGTTGTTTCATATGCTCTGTTTGTTCACTTATATCTTGAAAATCTGTTCTACTGAAACGTCACTTACATTGTGTATACCTGGATCTGATACGAATCAAGAGTTGAAAGTGAAGTCATCTATATTTTCTTATGCACACAGCATATATATACATTATTTAGAATCACTGTACGCTTGCACATAAATATCACTCAGAGTGAACCTAGAGATCAATACCGTTTTGTCGATAATGGTGTATTGTGGAATTTTTGTATGAATGTTGATGCTGACTTATTAGTTAGATTACTCCTAGGAGTACTTTTTTAAGGCCCTCTGACATTGAGTGCATAGTGGGAGGGACCTATTTTCGCACTCTCAATGCGCAGTTGATATTCAGACTAAGACATCCAGCTTCCCTAAAGGAGTCCTCTGGCATCTAGGACCATTATAGAGGGTTTTTTTCCTGCACAAATCGTGTTTAAGGGCAGGTAGGAGCAACAGCAGAGCTGTGGCAGTGTGTTTGACTGTTTAACGGTTTTAACGTTTTTCTAATCCGGTTTGGGGCCTAAGGGGTTAATCATCCATTTGCAAGTGGGTGCAATGCTGCTTTAGTCCCTTATACACACTGTAAAAATTTCTTGGAGTTTACTACTTTTTAACACTGTTTTGCAGTTTATTTGCTAGTTTTTTTCTCTTTTCTCTGTTTTTGTATAATTGCTTTTTCACATTTATTAAAGTGTTTTCCAAGCTTGCTGGTCTCATTACTAGTCTGTTAAACATGTCTGACATAGAGGAAACTCCTTATTCATTATGTTTAGAAGCCATTGTGGAACCCCCTCTTAGAATGTGTACCAAATGCACTGACCTTTCTATAAGTTATAAAGACCATATTAGGGCTTTTAAAGATTTATCACCAGAGGTTTCTCAGACTGACAAAAGGGAGGTCAAACCACCTAGCTCTCCCAATGTGTCAGAACCTATATCTCCCGCTCAAGTGACGCCAAGTACATCTGGCACGTCCAATGCGTTTACCTTGCAAGACATGGCGGCAGTTATGAATCATACCCTCACAGAGGTTTTGTCCAAACTGCCAGGGTTACAAGGAAAGCGAGACAGCTCTGGGGCTAGAACAAATACAGAGCTTTCTGACGCTTTAGTAGCTATGTCTGATATACCCACACAATGTGCAGAAGCCGAAGCAGGAGAGCTTCTATCTGTGGGTGACACTTCTGATTCAGGGAAGGCGTTACTTCAGTCTGACTCTGAAATGACAGCGTTTAAATTTAAGCTTGAACACCTCCGCTTGTTGCTCAGGGAGGTTTTAGTGACTCTGGATGACTGTGACACCATTGTAGTCCCAGAGAAATTGTGTAAAATGGACAAATACTTTGCAGTGCCTGTTTATACTGACGTTTTTCCAATCCCTAAGAGGTTTTCAGAAATTATTACTAAGGAATGGGATAGACCAGGTGTACCGTTCTCTCCCCCTCCTGCTTTTAAAAAGATGTTTCCTATAGATGCTGCAACAAGGGACTTGTGGCAGACGGTCCCTAAGGTGAAGGGAGCAGTCTCTACCCTAGCTAAGCATACAACTATCCCTGTCGAGTACAGTTGTGCTTTCCTAGATCCAATGGATAAAAAATTAGAGGGTTTCCTTAAGAAAATCTTTATACAACAAGGTTTTATTCTCCAGCCTCTTGCATGCATTGCCCCAGTCACTGCTGCAGCGGCTTTCTGGTTCGAGTCTCTTGAGGAGGCTCTACAGGTGGAGACCCCGTTGGATAATATCCTAGTGACAGGGTTACTGATTACTATTGACACTGTCCCTTTTAGTTTTCCCTATATAAAGCACTTCCCCCAGCACTCATTGCTGGTTAATTGAGAAAGTTACTTAGCTTTAGTCTGTCGGTGGGAGTATTCCACGCTCTCCATCAGCTTCACCAAAACTACTACTAAAAGAGTTTCTAAATCTCTGAATAATTCTCTTGCTTACTACCCTCAAAGCAGCACTAATTCATTTACTACACCTTCGGAAATCAACTGTCTCTACTCAAACAGCACAGCGTGTGATTCCTTCCTGAAGCTGTCACAAGGAAGCAGGCTCTCCAACTAAGCCTCAGACACAGCACACCGATAAGCGGTGACGTCATAAGCTGCAGCCGACACCCGCTCTCCCTGTGAGAACCACGCTGCTGCTCATAGCAAACGGACTCGAGTTTCAGGCTCCTGGTTTCAGGTCAGACTTATTATTTCCGTTATTATTCATTGTGCTCATATAACTAGACGAACTAAACCAGGTTTATCAAGGAGAGCATTTATATTCATTTGCTTTATTTCAGTATTTAAGTTGTTTTTGTTATCTAACTGCCCTAGAAGTAATGAACAGTTTATGAAGTCAATAAACTGACACTTAATTGGGCAAATATTAATACATGCTAAGAAGCAATTATTGCAAATTCATCAAGCTTCTTTAATGTAACAAATCTAATTTTAAAGGCATCTGCTGCTTTCACGTTACAAAATAGTAATAAGGGTTTTGTTAAACCGCTGCTATTACACCTAGACAGGCTTAAAGCTCTTAAGTTAGCCAATTCATTTATTTCTGATGCCGTTTTTCATTTAACCAAGCTAACGGCTAAGAATTCAGGTTTTGCCATTCAGGCGCGTAGGGCGCTATGGCTTAAATCAGTCAGTTGACGCTACTTCAAAGTCTAAACTTCTCAACATCCCCTTCAAAGGGCAGACCTATTCGGGCCTGGTCTGAAGGAGATCATTTCTGATATTACTGGAGGAAAAGGCCACGCCCTTCCCCAGGATAGGTCCAACAAATTAAGGACCAGACTAATTTTCGTTCCTTTCGAAACTTCAAGAGTGGCGCAGCTTCAACTTCCTCTACTGCAAAACAAGAGGGAAATTTTGCCCAGTCCAAGCCAGTCTGGAGACCTAACCAGGTTTGGAACAAGGGGAAGCAGGCCAAAAAACCTGCTGCTGCCTCTAAGACAGCATGAAGGAGTAGCCCCCGATCCGGGACCGGATCTAGTGGGGGGCAGACTTTCTCTCTTTGCTCAGGCTTGGGCAAGAGACGTCCAGGATCCCTGGGCTCTGGAGATTGTTTCCCAGGAATATCTTCTGGATTTCAAATCTTCATCTCCAAAGGGGAGATTTCATCTCTCACAATTATCTGCAAACCAGATAAAGAGAGAGGCATTCTTACGTTGCGTTCAAGACCTACTGGTTATGGGAGTGATCCACCCAGTTCCAAGGGAGGAACAGGGGCAGGGCTTCTATTCAAATCTGTTTATAGTTCCAAAAAAAGAGGGAACTTTCAGACCAATCTTGGATCTCATGATCCTAAACAAATTTCTCAGGGTCCCATCCTTCAAGATGGAGACTTCGAACCATCCTACCTATGTTCCAGGAGGGTCATTATATGACTACCGTGGACTTAAAGGATGCTTATCTACACATTCTGATACACAGAGATCATCATCAGTTTCTCAGGTTCGCCTTCCTAGACAGGCATTACCAGTTTGTGGCTCTTCCCTTCGGGTTAGCCACGGCACCAAGAATCTTTACAAAGGTTCTAGGGTCCCTTCTGGCGGTTCTAAGGCCGCGGGGCATAGCGGTGGCCCCTTATCTAGACGACATTCTGATACAGGCGTCGACTTTTCAAATCGCCAGGTCCCATACGGACATTGTTCTGGCATTCCTGAGGTCTCACGGGTGGAAGGTGAACGAAGGAAAGAGTTTTCTCTCCCCTCTCACAAGAGTTTCCTTCCTAGCAACTCTGATAGATTCAGTAGAAATGAAAAATTTTCTGACAGAGGTCAGGTTGTCAAAGCTTCTAACTTCCTGCCGTGCTCTTTATTCCACTTCTCGGCCGTCAGTGGCTCAGTGTAGCGGCAATGGACATAGTTCAGTTTGCCCGCCTACATCTCAGACCACTGCAACTTTGCATGCTCAAACAATGGAATGGGGATTACACAGATGTGTCCCCTCTACTAAATCTGGATCAAGAGACCAGGGATTCTCTTCTCTGGTGGCTATCTCTGGTCCATCTGTCCAGAGGAATGAGTTTCTGCAGGCCAGAATGGACTATAGTGACGACAGATGCCAGCCTTCTGGGCTGGGGCGCAGTCTGGAACTCCCTGAAGGCTCAGGGTTCGTGGACTCAGGAGGAAGCCCTCCTTCCGATAAACATTCTGGAACTAAGAGCGATATTCAATGCTCTTCAGGCTTGGCCTCAGCTAGCTGCGGTCAGGTTCATCAGATTTCAGTCGGACAACATCACGACAGTAGCCTATATCAACCATCAGGGGGGTACAAGGAGCCCCCTGGCAATGTTGGAGGTTTCAAAGATAATTCTATGGGCAGAGGTTCACTCTTGCCATCTCAGCTATCCATATACCAGGAGTAGAGAACTGGGAGGCGGATTTGGCAGACTTTTCATCCGGGGGAGTGGGAGCTCCATCTGGAGGTATTTGCCCAGTTGATTCAACTATGGGGAAAACCAGAACTGGATCTCATGGTGTCTCGTCAGAACGCCAAGCTTCCTTGTTACGGGTCCAGGTCCAGGGATCCCAAGGCAGCGCTGATAGATGCTCTAGCAGCGCCCTGGTCCTTCAGCCTGGCTTATGTGTTTCCACCGTTTCCTCTGCTCCCTCGTCTGATTGCCAAGATGAAGCAGGGGGGAGCTTCGGTGATTTTGATAGCTCCTGCGTGGCCACGCAGAACTTGGTATGCAGATCTGGTGGACATGTCATCCTTTCCACCATGGACTCTGCCGCTAATGCAGGACCTTCTACTTCAAGGTCCCTTCAAACATCCAAATCTAATTTCTCTGCGTCTGACTGCTTGGAGATTGAACGCTTGATTCTATCAAAGCGTGGTTTTTCCGAGTCGGTCATTGATACCTTAATTCAGGCTCGAAAGCCTGTCACCAGGAAAATCTATCATAAGATATGGTGTAAATATCTTCATTGGTGTGAATCCAAGGGTTACTCATGGAGTAAAGTCAGGATTCCTAGGATATTATCCTTTCTCCAAGAGGGATTGGAGAAGGGATTGTCAGCTAGTTCCCTAAAGGGACAGATTACTGCTCTGTCTATTCTTTTGCACAAACGTCTGGCTGAGGTTCCAGACGCCCAGGCGTTTTGTCAGGCTTTGGTTAGAATCAAGCCTGTGTTTAAACCTGTTGCTCCGCCATGGAGTTTAAATTTAGTTCTTAAAGTTCTTCAAGGGGTTCCGTTTGAACCTTTGCATTCCATAGATATTAAACTTTTATCTTGGAAAGTTCTGTTTTTAGTAGCTATCTCCTCGGCTCGAAGAGTTTCGGAGTTATCTGCTTTACAGTGTGATTCCCCTTATCTGATTTTCCATGCAGATAAGTTAGTTTTACGTACCAAACCTGGGTTTCTTCCTAAAGTGGTATCTAATAAGAATATCAATCAGGAGATCGTTGTTCCTTCATTATGTCCTAATCCTTCCTCTAAGAAGGAACGTCTATTACACAATCTTGATGTGGTTCGTGCTTTAAAGTTTTATTTACAAGCTAAGAAGGATTTTCGTCAAACATCTGATTTGTTTGTTGTCTACTCTGGACAGAGGAGAGGCCAAAAGGCTTCTTCAACTTCTCTTTCTTTTTGGCTGAGAAGCTTAATCCGCTTAGCTTATGAGACTGCTGGCCAGCAGCCTCCTGAAAGAATTACAGCTCATTCCACTAGAGCGGTGGCTTCCACATGGGCTTTTAAAAATGAGGTCTCTGTTGAACAGATTTGTAAGGCGGCGACTTGGTCTTTGCTTCATACCTTTTCTAAATTCTACAAATTCGAACTTTTGCTTCCTCGGAGGCTATTTTTGGGAGTGGTGCCTTCCGTTTAAGTTCCTGCCTTGTCCCTCCCTTGATCCGTGTCCTAAAGCTTTGGTATTGGTATCCCACAAGTAATGGATGAACCCGTGGACTGGATACACTTTTACAAGAGAAAACAAAATTTATGCTTACCTGATGAATTTATTTCTCTTGTGGTGTATCCAGTCCACGGCCCGCCCTGTCATTTTAAGGCAGGTGTTTTTTATTTTTAAACTACAGTCACCACTGCACCCTATAGTTTCTCCTTTTTTCTTGCTTGTCTTCAGTCGAATGACTGGGGGTGGCAGTTAGGGGAGGAGCTATATAGACAGCTCTGCTGTGGGTGTCCTCTTGCAGCTTCCTGTTGGGAAGGAGAATATCCCACAAGTAATGGATGAATTCGTGGACTGGATACACCACAAGAGAAATAAATTTATCAGGTAAGCATAAATTTTGTTTTTCATTACTTAAGACACTCTCAGCTATGGTTTGGCACTTTATGTAGTTATATAAAGTTCTAAATATATGTTTTGTACTTATATTTGCCATGATTCAGGTTTTCAGTATATTTCCTTTAGCAGACTGTCAGTTTCATATCTGGGAAATGCTTTTTTTATGAAAAAGAAATTCTTACCAGGGGTATGGTCTCTTTTCTTTCATGTAATTGTCAAGAGTCCATGAGCTAGTGACGTATGGGATATACAATCCTACCATGAGGGGCAAAGTTTCCCAAACCTCAAAAAGCCTATAAATACACCCCTTACTATTTGTTTCAAATTGCTGGCTGTCTTAGGCTTGCGGGTGCGCTAAATGCTACTCCTTATTGCGTCATCCTTGGCGCGAGATTTTTTTTGGCGTGAAAGGCACGTCCGTTGACGCAAGTTCGTCATTTCCGGTGTCGTACTTGATGCAGGGGTTCACACAGGGTTGCGTCGTTAGTGACGCAAGTGTGTCATTTCCGGACATGGTTGGCGCCCCCAAAAAAAATTCCTGTTACGTTGTGCGTCATACTTGGCGCCAAACTTTTTTCATTATTTATTGCCTGCTTTATTTCATGTAATTGGCAAGAGTCCATGAGCTAGTGACATATGGGATATGCAATCCTACCAGGAGGGGCAAAGTTTCCCAAACCTCAAAATGCCTATAAATACACCCCTCACCACACCCACAATTCAGTTTTGCAAACTTTGCCTCCTATGGAGGTGGTGAAGTAAGTTTGTGCTAAGATTTCTACGTTGTAATGCGCTTCTCAGCATTGTTGAAGCCTGATTCCTCTGAATACAGCGAATGTCAGAGGGACGTGAAGGGAGTATCACTTCTTGAATACGATGATTTCCCTAACGGGGGTCTATTTCATGGGTTCTCTGTTATCGGTCGTAGAGATTCATCTCCTACCTCCCTTTTCAGATCGACGATATACTCTCAAATTACCATTACCTCTACTGATAACTGTTTCTGTACTGGTTTGGCTATCTGCTATATGTGGATGGGTGTCTTTTGGTAAGTATGTTTTTTTATTACTTAAGGCACCCCAGCTATGGTTTGGCACTTTATGCATTTATATAAAGTTCTAAATATATGTATTGTACTTATATTTGCCATGAGTCAGGTTCATGTATTTCCTTCTGCAGACTGTCAGTTTCATATTTGGGGAATATAAACATCTTTTTAAAATGAAATTTATTTCTTACCTGGGGTTTAGTCTTTTTTTCAATTGACTACTTCTTACAAATTGCGGGCGGTATTAGGCCCGCGGGTGCGACAAATGCTAAACTTTATTGCGTCATTTTTTGGCGCGAATTTTTTTTTGGCGCGAAAGGGTACGTCTATGACACGGGTTTGTCATTTCCGGCGTCATACTTGACACCGAGACCTTTCACACGGTTGCGTCGTTAGTGACGCAGGTGTTTCATTTCCGGTTATTTTTTGGCGCCAAAAAAGTTTAGTTACGTTGTGCGTCATTTTTTGGCGCCTAACTTTTTCATTATTTCAATACCCCATTGATGTTTGCCTCTTGATTTTTTTCTCTATCAGAGGGCTATGCTATTTGCATTTTTCCCATTCCTGAAACTGTCATATAAGGAAATAGATAATTTTGCTTTATATGTTGTTTTTTCTCTTACATTTTGCAAGATGTCTCACATTGACCCTGCCTCAGAAGCTTCTGCTGGAACATTGCTGCTTGACATCGGTTCTACAAAAGCTAAGTGCATTTGTTGTAAAGTTGTAGAAATTATGTCACTGAATGTCATTTGATAAACTTTTACATTCAGATAATGTGTCCATCAGTAATAGTACATTGCCAGTTGCAGTTTCTTCAACTTCTAATGTGCATAATATACCTGTAAATTTTTAAAGAATTTGTTTCTGATTGTATTCTGAAGGCTTTGTCTGCATTTCCACCTTCAAATAAATGTAATAGGTCTTTTAAAACTTCTCATTTAGTTGATGAAGTTTCAAATGACCAACAATATGATAATTTATCCTTTTCTGATGAGGATCTATATGATTCAGAAAATCCTCAGACATTGACACTGACAAATCTATTTATTTATTTTAAATTGAGTATATGCGTTCTTTATTAAGAAGCGTTAATTACTTTGGATATTGAGGTAACCAGTCCTCTTGACGTTCAGTCTAATAAACGTTTAAATGCTGTTTTTAAACCTCCTGTGGTTGCTCCGGGAGTTTTTTCCTATTTCTGATATAATTCTAAGGAATTGGATAAGCCAGGTACTTCTTTTGTTCCTTTTTTAAGGTTTAAAATATTGTATCCTTTTGCCAGCAAAATTTATAGAGTTTTGGGAAAAGATCCCCAAAATTGATGGGGCTATTTCTACTCTTGCTAAACGTACTACTATTCCTTATCTAAGGAAGGCCTATTTATATTCAGGTCATCTTTTCAGACCTGCAATTTCTTTGGCTGATGTTGCGGCTGCATCAACTTTCTGGTTGGAGAATTTAGCGCAACAAGAATTGGATTCTGACGTATCTAACATTATTTGCTTACTGCAACATGCTAATCATTTTATTTGTGATGTTAGATCCATGTCTTTAGCTATATTAGCTAGAAGAGCTTTGTGGCTTAAATCTTGGAATGCTGATATGTCATCTAATCTAGATTACTATCTCTTTCTTTCCAAGGTAATAATTTATTTCGTTCTCAGTTGGATTTTATTATTTCAACTGTTACTGGGGGTAAAGGAGTTTTTCTGCCTCAGGATAAAAAAACCTAAGGGTAAATCTAAGGCTCCCTCCAAGGAATCTGCCTCCAATTGCAAACCTTCCTCAAATTGGAATAAATCCAAGCCTTTTAGGAAACCAAAGTCAGCCCCTAAGTCCGCATTAAGGTGCGGCCCTCATTCCAGCTCCGCTGGTAGGGGGCAGATTAAGGTTTTTTAAGGATATTTGGGTAAAATCTGTTCAAAATTAATGGATTCAGAGCATTGTCTCTCAAGGGTATCGAATAGGATTCATAGTAAGACCTCCTGTGAGAAGATTTTTTCTCTCACATATCCCAGTAAAATCCAGTAAAAGCTCAGGCTTTCCTGAAGTGTGTTTCAGACCTGGAGTCTTCAGGGGTAATCATGCCAGTTCCTCTTCTGGAACAAGGTTTGGGGTTTTATTCAAATCTATTCATTGTCCCAAAGAAAGAAAATTTATTCAGACCAGTTCTGGATCTGAAAATTTTGAATCGTTATGTTAGAGTACCAATTTTCAAGATGGTGACTATAAGGACTATTCTGCCTTTTGTTCAGCGAGGACATTATATGTCTACAATAGACTTGCAGGATGCATACCTTCATATTCCGATTCATCCAGAACATTTTCAGTTTCTGAGATTCTTTTTTCTAGACAAGCATTACCAATTTGTTGCTCTTCCATTTGGCTTAGCAACCGCTCCAAGAATCTTTTTCAAAGGTTCTAGGTGTCCTACTCTCTGTATTCAGATAACAGGGTATTGCGGTGTTTCCTTATTTGGAAGATATCTTGGTACTAGCTCCATCTTTACGTACTGCAGAATCTCACACAAATCAACTAGAATTGTTTCTTCGGAAACATGGTTGGAGGATCAATTTACCAAAAAGTTTCTTGATTCCTCAGACAAAGGTTACCTTTTTAGGCTTCCAGATAGATTCAGTGTCCATGACTCTGTCTCTAACAGACAAGAGACGTTTAAAATTGGTTACAGCCTGGCGGCACCTTCAGTCTCAGTCATTCCCTTCAGTGGCTATGTGCATGGAAGTTTTAGGTCTCATGACTGCAGCATCGGACGCGATCCCCTTTGCTCATTTTTACATGAGACCTCTTCAGCTTTGTATGCTGAATCAATGGTGCAGGGATTATTCAAAGATATCTCAATTTAATATCCTTAAATCCCAATGTACGACACTCTCTGACATGGTGGATAGATCACCATCATTTAGTTCAAGGGGCTTCTTTTGTTTGGCCAACCTGGACTGTGATCACAACAGATGCGAGTTTTTCAGGTTGGGGAGCTGTTTGAGGATCTCTGACAACACAAGGGGTTTAGAAATCTCAAGAGGCGAGATTTCTAATACATATTTTAGAACTCCATGCAATTCTCAGACCCTCTTCAGTTTTGGCCTCTGTTAAAGAGAGAACCGTTCATTTGTTTTCAGACAGACATTATCACAACAGTGGCATATGTCAATCATCAGGGTGGGACTCACAGTCCCCAAGCTATGAAAGAAGTATCTTGAATACTTGTTTGGGCGGAATCCAGCTCCTGTCTAATCTCTGCGGTGCATATCCCAGGTATAGACTATTGGGAAGCGGATTATCTCAACCGCTAGACTTTACATCCAGGGGAGTGGTTTCTCCATCCAGATGTTTTTTTCTCAGATTGTTCGGATGTGGGGTCCTCCAGAGGTAGATCTCATGGCCTCTCATCTAAACAAGAAAACTTCTCAGATACCTGTCCAGGTCCAGGGATGTTCAGGCGGAAGCAGTGGATGCACTGACACTTCCTTGGTGTTTTCATCCTGCTTATATCTTCCCGCCTTTAGATCTCCTTCCATGAGTATTTTCCAAAATTATCATGGAACAATCATTTGTGTTGCTGGTAGTGCCAGCATGGCCACACAGGGTTTGGTATGCGGATCTGGTTCGGATGTCCAGTTGCCCGCTCTGGCCACTTCCGTTACGGCCAGACTTACTATCTCAAGGTCTATTTTTCCATCAGGATCTTAAATCATTACATTTGAAGGTTTGGAAATTGAATGCTTAGTACTAAGTCATAGAGGTTTCTTTGACTCAGTGATTGATACTATGTTACAAGCTTGTAAATCAGTCTCTAGGAAGATTTATTATAGAGTTTGAAAGACTTACATTTCATGGTGTTCTTCTCATGAATTCTCCTGGCATTCTTTTAGAATTTCTAGAATTTTTACAGTTTTTTCAGGATGGTTTGGATAAGGGTTTGTCTGCAAGTTCCTTGAAAGGACAAATCTCGGCTCTTTTTGTTTTATTTCACAGAAAGATTGCTATACTTCCTGATATGCACTGTTTTGTACAGGCTTTAGCTCGTATTAAGCCTGTCATTAAATCAATTTCTCCTCCTTGGAGTCTTAATTTGGTTCTGAAGACTTTACAGGCTCCTCCATTTGAGCCTATGCATTCTTTGGACATTAAACTACTTTCTTGGAAAGTGTTTTTCCTTTTGGCTATCTCTTCTGCTAGAAGAGTTTCTGAGCTATCTGCTCTTTCTTGTGAATCTCCTTTTCTGACTTTTCATCAGGATAAGGCGGTTTTGCAGACTTCATTTGAATTTTTCCTTAAGGTTGTGAATTCTAACAACATTAGTAGAGAACTTGTTGTCCCTTCCTTGTGTCCTAATCCTAAGAATCCTTTGGAAAGATCCTTACATTCTTTGGATGTGGTGAGAGCTTTGAAATATTATGTTGAAACTACTTAAGATTTCAGGAAGACTTCTAGTCTATTTGTTATATTTTCTGGTCCTAGGAAAGGTCAGAAGGCCTCTGCTATTTCCTTGGCCTCTTGGTTAAAGCTTTTGATTCTTCAAGCTTATCTGGAGTCGGGTCAAGCCCCGCCTCAGAGAATTATAGCTCATTCTACTAGTTCAGTCTCCACTTTGTGGGTTTTTAAGAATGAAGCTTCAGTTGATTAGATTGGCAAACGACTTGGTCCTCTTTGCATACATTTACTAAATTCTACCATTTTTATGTATTTGCTTCTTCGGAAGCAGTTTTTGGTAGAAAAGTTCTTCAGGCAGCTGTTTCAGTTTGATTCTTCTGCTTTTGATTTAGGTTTTTTTCTTTCAAAAATGAAAATAAACTTATTATTTGGGGTTGTGGATTAATTTTTTCAGCGCTATATGGCTGTTTTTATTTTATTCCCTCCCTCTCTAGTGACTCTTGAGTGGAAGACTCCACATCTTGGGTATTGATATCCCATATGTCACTAGCTCATGGACTCTTGCCAATTACATGAAAGAAAACATAATTTATGTAAGAACTTACCTGATAAATTCATTTCTTTCATATTGGCAAGAGTCCATGAGGCCCACCCTTTTTATGGTGGTTATGATTTTTTTGTATAAAGCACAATTATTTCCAAATTTCCTTTGTTGATGCTTTCTACTCCTTTCTTTATCACCCCACTGCTTGGCTATTCGTTAAACTGAATTGTGGGTGTGGTGAGGGGTGTATTTATAGGCATTTTGAGGTTTGGGAAACTTTGCCCCTCCTGGTAGGATTGTATATCTCATATGTCACTAGCTCATGGACTCTTGCCAATATGAAAGAAATTAATTTATCAGGTAAGTTCTTACATAAATTATGTTTTTGCCTCTTGCCTTTTTCTTTGTCAGAGGGCTATGCTATTAGCATTTTTTTCCCATTCCTGAAACTGTCATATAAGGAAATTGATCATTTTATTTTATATGTTGTTTTTTTCTTTTACATTTTTCAAGATGTCTCAATCTGATCCTGCCTCAGAAGTATCTGCTGGAACTTTGATGCCTGACATCGGTTCTACCAAAGCTAAGTGCATTTGTTGTAAAATTGTGGAGATTATTTCTCCTAATGTCATTTGTATTAGTTGTCATGATAAACTTTTACATGCAGATAGTGTCCATCTGTAATAGTACATTGCCGGTTGTAGTTCCTTCAACTTCTACATGATATACCTATGAATTTTAAAGAATGTATTACTGATTCTATTCAGAAGGCTTTGTCTGCATTTCCACCTTCTAATAAGCATAAGAGGTCTTTTAAAACTTCTCATAAAGTTGATGAAATTTCAAATGACCGACAACATAATGAATTATCCACCTCTGATGAGGATCTATCTGATTCAGAAGATCCTTCCTCAGACATTGACACTGACAAATCTACTTATTTATTTAAAATAGAGTATATGCGTTCTTTGTTAAAAGAAGTGTTAATTACTTTGTATATTGAGAAAGCTAATCCTCTTGATATTAAAACCAGTAAACGTTTAAATGCTGTTTTTAAACCTACTGTGGTTACTCTAGAGGTTTTTCCTATTCCTGATGCTATTTCTGACATGATTTCTAAGGAATGGAATAAGCCAGGTACTCCTTTTAATCCTTCTGCAAGGTTTAAAAACTTGTATCCTTTACCAGCAATTGCAATAGAGTTTTGGGAAAAGATCCCCAAAGTTGATGGGGCTATTTCTACTCTTGCTAAACGAACCACTATTCCTATGGAAGATAGTACTTCCTTTAAAGATCCTTTAGATAGTAAGCCTAAATCTTATCTAAGGAAAGACTTTATATTCAGGTCATCTTCTTAGGCCTGAAATTATTTTGGCTGATGTTGCAGCTGCTTCAACTTTTTGGTTGGAGAATTTAGCGCAACAAGAATTGGATTCTGACATACTTATTTGTGATGCCATTTTTGATATTATCAAAATTGATGTTAGATCAATGTCCTTAGCTATTTTAGCTAGAAGAGCTTTGTGGCTTAAATCTAGGAATGCTGATATGACATCTAAGTCTATATTACTATAGACTTTCTTTCCAAGGTAATAATTTATTTGGTTCTCAGTTGGATTCTATTATTTCAACTGTTACTGGGGGGAAAGGAGTTTTTTGCCTCAGGATAAAAAAACCTAAGGGTAAATCTAAGGCTTCTAATCGTTTTCGTTCCTTTCGTCAAAATAAGGAACAAAAACCTAATCCTTCCCCCAAGGAATCTGTTTCCAATTGGAAACCTTCCTCAAATTGGAATAAATCCAAGCCTTTCAAGAAACCAAAGTCAGCCCCTAAGTCTGCATGAAGGTGCGGCCCTCATTCCAGTTCAGCTGGTAGGGGGCAGATTAAGGTTTTTCAAGGATGTTTGGGCAAATTCTGTCCAAAATCAATGGATTCAGAGCATTGTCTCGCAGGGGTACCGAATAGGATTCAGAGTAAGGCCTCCTGTGAGAAGATTTTTTCTCTCATGCATCCCAGTGAATCCAGTAAAAGCTCAGGCTTTCCTGAAGTGTGTTTCAGATCTGGAGGTTTCAGGGGTAATCATGCCGGTTCCTTTTCAGGAACAAGGCCTGGGGTTTTATTCAAATCTTATTCATTGTCCCAAAGAAAGAAAATTCATTCAGACCAGTTCTGAATCTGAAAATTTTGAATCGTTATGTAAGAGTACCAACTTTCAAGATGGTGACTATAAGGACTATTCTGCCTTTTATTCAGCAAGGACATTATATGTCTACAATAGACTTGCAGGATGCTTACCTTCATATTCCGATTCATCCAGAACATTATCAGTTCCTGAGATTCTCTTTACTAAACAAGCATTACCAATTTGTTGCTCTTCCATTTGGCCTAGCAACAGCTCCAAGAATCTTTTCAAAGTTTCTGGGTGCCCTACTCTCTGTAATCAGAGAGCAGGGTATTGCGGTGTTTCCTTATTTGGACGATATCTTGGTACTAGCTTAGTCTTTACGTTCTGCAGAATCTCACATGAATCAACTTGTATTGTTTCTTCAAAAACATAGTTGCAGGATCAATTTACCAAAAAGTTTTTTGATTCCTCAGACAAGGGTCACCTTTTTAGGTTTTCATATAGATTGTGTCCATGACTCTGTCTCTAACAGACAATAGACGTTTGAAATTGGTTGCATCATGTCGGCACCTTCAGTCTCAGTCATTCCCTTCAGTGGCTATGTGCATGGAATTTTTAGGCCTCATGACTGCAGCATCGGACGCGATCCCCTTTGCTCGTTTTCACGAGACCTCTCCAGCTTTGCATGCTGAATCAATGGTGCCGGGATTATACAAAGATATCACAATTAATATCCTTAAATCCCAATGTTTGACACTCTCTGACGTGGTGGTTAAATCACCAGCGTTTAGTTCAAGGGGCCTCTTTTGTTCAGCCAACCTGGACTGTGATCACAACAGATGCGAGTCTTTCAGGTTGGGGAGCTGTCTGGGGATCTCTGACAGCACAAGGAGTTTGGAAATCTCAAGAGGCGAGATTACCAATCAATATTTTAGAACTGCAATTCTCAGTGCTCTTCAGTTTTGGCCTCTGTAGAAGAGAACCGTTCATTTGTTTTCAGACAGACAATATCACAATGGTGGCATATGTCAATCATCAGGGTGGGACTCACAGTCCCCTAGCTATGAAAGAAGTATCTTGGATACTTGTTTGGGCGGAATCCAGCTCTTGTCTAATTTCTGCGGTTCATATCCCAGATGTAGACAATTGGGAGGCGGATTTTCTCAGCCGTCAGACTTTACATCCAGGGGAGTGGTCTCTCCATCAGGATGTGTTTTCTCAGATTGTTCAGATGTGGGGTCTTCCAGAAATAGGTCTGATGGCTTCTCATCTAAACAAGAAAATTCCCAGATACCTGTCCAGGTCCAGGGATTCTCAGGCGGAAGCAGTGGATGCGCTGACACTTCCTTGGTGTTATCAACCTGCTTATATCTTCCCGCCTCTAGTCCTTCTTCCGAGAGTGATCTCCAAGATCATCATGGAACAGTCATTTGTGTTGCTGGTGACTCCAGCATGGCCCCACAGGTTTTGGTATGCGGATCTTGTTCAGATGTCCAGTTGCCAACCTTGGCCACTTCCATTAAAGCCGGAACTACTGTCTCAAGGTCTGTTTTTCCATCAGGATCTCAAATCATTAAATTTGAAGGTATGGAAATTGAACTCTTAGTATTAAGTCATAGAGGTTTCTCTGACTCAGTGATTAATACTATGTTACAAGCTCGTAAATCTGTCTCTAGGAAGATTTATTATCGAGTTTGGAAGATTTACATTTCATGGTGTTCTTCTCATAAATTCTCTTGGCATTCTTTTAGAATTCCTGAAATTTTACAGTTTCTCCAGGATGGTTTGGATAGGGGTTTGTCTGCAAGTTCCTTGAACTCTTTCTGTTTTATTTCACAGAAAGATTGCTAATCTTCCTGATATTCACTGTTTTGTACAGGCTTTAGTTCGTATTAAGCCTGTCATTAAATCAATTTCTCCTCCTTGGAGTCTTAATTTGGTTTTGAAGTCGTTACAGGCTCCTCCTTTTGAGCCTATGCATTCTTTGGTTATTAAACTACTTTCTTGGAAAGTGTTGTTCCTTTTGGCTATCTCTTCTGCTAGAAGAGTTTCTGAGCTATCTGCTCTTTCTTGTGAATCTCCTTTTCTGATTTTTCATCAGGAAAAGGCGGTTTTGCAGACTTCATTTTAATTTTTACCTAAGGTTGTGAATTCTAACAACATTAGTAGATAAATTGTTGTCCCTTCCTTGTGTTCTAATCCTAAGAATCCTTTGGAAAGATCCTTACATTCTTTGGATGTGGTAAGAGCTTTGAAATATTATGTTGAAGCTACTAAAGATTTTAGGAAGACTTCTAGTCTATTTGTTATATTTTCTGGTCCTAGGAAAGGTCAGAAGGCCTCTGCTATTTCCTTGGCCTCTTGGTTAAAGCTTTTGATTCATCAAGCTTATTTAGAGTCGTGTCAAGCCCTGCCTCAGAGAATTACAGCTCATTCTACTAGATCAGTCTCCACTTTGTGGGCTTTTAAGAATGAAGCTTCAGTTGATCAGATTTGCAAAGCAGCGACTTGGTCCTCTTTGCATAAATTTACTAAATTCTACCGTTTTGATGTATTTGCTTCTTCTGAAGCAGTTTTTGGTAGAAAAGTTCTTCAGGCAGCTGTTTCAGTTTGATTCTTCTGCTGCTGTTTTAAGTTTTTCTTTTCTTCATGAGAATAACTTATATTTGGGTTGTGGATTATTTTTTTCAGCATTTGGCTGTTGTTTATTTTTTATCCCTCCCTCTCTAGTGACTCTTGTGTGGAGTTCCACATCTTAGGTATTTGATATCCCATACGTCACTAGCTCATGGACTCTTGCCAATTACATGAAAGAAAACATAATTTATGTAAGAACTTACCTGATAAATTCATTTCTTTCATATTGGCAAGAGTCCATGAGGCCCACCCTTTTTATGGTGGTTATGATTTTTTTGTATAAAGCACAATTTTTCCAAATTCCTTTGATGCTTTTTACTCCTTTCTTTATCACCCCACGTCTTGGCTATTCGTTAAACTGAATTGTGAGTGTGGTGAGGGGTGTATTTATAGGCATTTTGAGGTTTGGGAAACTTTGACCCCCTGGTAGGATTGTATATCCCATACGTCACTAGCTCATGGATTCTTGTCAATATGAAAGAAATGAATTTATCAGGTAAGCTCTTACATAAATTATGTTTTTCCAATTGATTGTCTTTTAAATTCGTGGGCAGAATTAGGCTCGTGAGGGCGCAAAATGCCAGAGTTTATTGCGTCATTCTTGACGCAAGATTTTTTTGGCGCAAAGTTACGTTCATTGATGCAAATTTGTAATTTCCGGCGTCTTAGTTGACGACGAGTCCTTTCACAATGTTGCGTCATCTATGACGCAAGTGTGTCGTTTTTGGCACCAAAAAATATTTTTCTGTTTGCTATTCGTCATACTTGGCGACAAATATTTTCTTTATTTAAGACCCTGTTTCTATTTGCCTCCTGCCTTTTTTCTATGTCAGAGGGCTATACTGTTTGCATTTTTTCCCATTCCTGAAACTGCCATATAAGGAAATTGATCATTTTGCTTAATATGTTGTTTTTTTCTCTTACATTTGCAAGATGTCTCAATCTGATCCTGTCTCAGAAATCACTGATGGAACCCTGTGGCCTGATAAGTTCTACCAAAGCTAAGTGCATTTGTTGTAAACTTGTGGGGGTTATACCTCCAGCTGTGGTTTGTAATAGTTGTCATGATAAACTTTTACATGCAGAGAATGTATCTATCAGTAGGAGTTCATTACCTGTTGCTGTTCCCTCAACATCTAATGTACAAGATATACCTGTGAATTTAAAAGAATTTATTGCTGATTCTATTCAGAAGGCTTTGTCTGCCATTCCGCCTTCTAATAAATGTAAAAGGTCTTTTAAAACTTCTCATAAGGTTGATGAAATGTCAAATGACCAGCAACATACTGAATTATCCTTCACTGAGGAGGATCAATCTGATTCAGAAGATCCTGCCTCAGATATTGACACTGACAAATCCTCTTATTTATTTAAAATGGAGTATATTTGTTCTTTGTTAAAAGAAGTGTTGATTACATTAGATATGGAGGAAACTAGTCCTCTTGATATTAAAACTAGTAAACGTTTAAATTCTGTTTGTAAACCTCCTGTGGTTATTCCAGAGGTTTTTCCATTTCCTGATGCTATTTCTAATATGATTTCTAAAGAATGGAATAGGCCTGGTACTTCTTTTATTCCTTCTTCATGGTTTAACAAATTGTATCCTTTGCCAGCAGTTAGATTGGAGTTTTGGGAAAAGATCCCCAAAGTTGATGGGGCTATCTCTACTCTTGCTAAACGTACAACTATTCCTACGGAAGTTAGTACTTCTTTTAAAGATCCTTTAGATAGGAAACTTGAGTCTTATCTAAGGAAAGCTTATTAATATTCAGGTCATCTTCTTAGGGCCTGCAATTTCTTTGGCTGATGTTGCAGCTGCTTCAACTTTTTGGTTGGAAACTTTAGCGCAACAAGTATCGGATCATGATTTGTCTAGCATTGTTAAGCTCATTCAACATGCTAATAATTTCATTTGTGATGCCATTTTTGATATTATCAAAATTGATGTTAAATCAATGTCTTTAGCTATCTCTTTCTTTCCAAGGTAATAAATTATTTGGTTCTCAGTTGGATTCAATAATTTCAACTGTAACTGTGGGAAGGGAGTTTTTTTGCATCAGGATAAAAGACCTAAGGGTAAATCTAAAGCTTCTAACCGTTTTCGTTCCTTTCGACAAAATAAGGAACAGAAACCTAATCCTTCCCCTAAGGAATCTGCTTCCAATTGGAAGCCTTCTTCAAATTGGAATAAATCCAAGCCATTTAAGAGATCAAAACCAGCCCCCAAGTCCGCATGAAGGTGCGGCCCTCATTCCAGCTCAGCTGGTAGGGGGCAGATTAAAAATTTTCAAAGATGTTTGGATCAATTCGGTCCAAAATCATTGGATTCAGAGTATTGTCTCTCAGGAGTACAGAATAGGATTCAGAGTAAGACTGCCTGTGAGATTTTTTTCTCTCACGCATTCCAGCAAACCCAGTAAAGACTCAGGCTTTCCTGAAGTGTGTTTCAGACCTGGAGTTATCAGGGGTAATCATGCCCGTTCCGTTTCAGGAACAGGGTCTGGGGTTTTATTCAAATCTATTCATTGTCCCAAAGAAAGAAAATTCATTCAGACCAATTTTGGATCTAAAGATTTTGAATCGATATGTAAGAGTACCAACTTTCAAAATGGTGACTATAAGGATTATTCTGCCTTTTGTTCAGCAAGGGCATTATATGTCCACAATAGACTTACAGGATGCATATCTTCATATTCTGATTCATCCAGATCGCTATCAGTTCCTGAGATTCTCTTTTGTAGACAAGCATTACCAATTTGTTGCTCTTTCTTATGGCCTAGCGACAGCTCCAAGAATCTTTTTAAAGGTTCTAGGTGCCCTACTCTCTGTAATCAGAGAGCAGGGTATTGCTGTATTTCCTTATTTGGACGATATCTTGGTACTCGCTCAGTCTTTATGTTCTGCAGAATCTCACACAAATCAACTAATGTTGTTTCTTCGAAGACATGGTTGGAGGATCAATTTACCAAAAAGCTCTTTGATTCCTCAGACAAAGGTAACCTTTTTAGGTTTCCAGATAGATTCAGTGTCCATGACTTTGTCTCTAACAGACAAGAGACGTTTGAAATTGGTTGCAGCCTGTCGGAACCTTCAGTCTCAGTCATTCCCTTCAGTAGCTATGTGCATGGAAGTTTTAGGTCTCATGACTGCAGCATCGGACACAATCCCCTTTGCTCGTTTTCATATGAGAAATCTCCAGCTTTGTATGATGAACCAATAGTGCATTGATTATACAAGAATATCACAATTAGTATCCTTGAATCCCAATGTTCGACTTTCTCTGACTTGGTGGTTAGATCACCATAATAATATAATTAATTAATTTAATTTTAATTTAATTAATTTATGGGGTCTCTTTCGTTCATCCAAACTGGACTGTGATCACAACAGATGCAAGTCTTTCAGGTTGGGGAGCTGTTTGGGGATCTCTGACAGCACAAGGGGTTTGGAAATCTCAAGAGGCGAGATTACCAATCAATATTTTGGAACTCTGTGCGATTTTAAGAGCCCTTTTGTCTTGGCCTCTGTTGAAGAGAGAACCATTCATTTGTTTTCAGACAGACAATATCACAACTGTGTCATATGTATGTATGTATTAGGTACTTGTAAAGCACGGCTCATCACCCGTAAGGGTCACAAGGTGCTGCTCATTTTATCGACCTCGGAAAGGATGAAAGGCTGAGTGGACCTCGCCGGGGATCGAACATGCCACCCTTGGGCTGCTACAGAGCTCAGCCACAGTGCCTTAGAATATGTCAATCATCAGGATGGGGCTCACAGTCCTCAAGCTATGAAAAAAGTTTCTTGGATACTTGTTTGGGCGGAATCCAGCTCCTGTCTAATTTCTGCGGTTCATATCCCAGGTATAGACAATTGGGAAGCGGATTACCTCAGTCGTCAGATTTTCCATCCGGAAGAATGGTCTCTCCACCCAGATGTGTTTTCTCAAATTGTTCAGATGTGGGGGCTTCCAGAAATAGATCTGATGGCATCTCATCTAAACAAAAAACTTCCCAAGGACCTGTCCAGGTCCAGGGATCCTCAGGCGGAAGCATGCATTGACACTTCCTTGGTGTTATCAACCTGCTTATATTTTCCCTCCTCTAGTTCTTCTTCCAAGAGTGATCTCCAAAATCATCATGGAGCAATCGTTTGTGCTGCTGGTGGCCCCGGCATGGCCTCACAGGTTTTGGTATGCGGATCTTGTTCGGATGTCCAGTTCCCAAACTTGGCCACTTCCGTTAAGGCCAGACCTTCTATCTCAAGGTCCGTTTTTCCATCAGGATCTCAAATCATTAAATTTGAAGGTATGGAAATTGAACGCTTAGTCATAGAGGTTTCTCTGACTCAGTGATTAATACTATGTTACAGGCTCGTAAATTTGTTTCTAGAAAGATTTACTATCGAGTTTGGTAGACTTACATTTCATGGTGTTCTCATAAATTCTCTTGGCATTCTTTTTGAATTCCTAGAATTTTACAGTTTCTTCAGGATGGTTTGGATAAGGGTTTGTCTGCAAGTTCCTTGAAAGGACAAATCTCTGCTCTTTCTGTTTTATTTCATAGAAAGATTGCTAAACTTCCTGATATTCATTGTTTTGTGCAGGCTTTGGTTCGTATCAATCCTGTCATTAAATCAATCTCTCCTCCTTGGAATCTTAGTTTGGTTTTGAAGGCTTTACAGGCTCCTCCGTTTGAGCCTATGCATTCTTTAGACATTAAACTACTTTCTTGGATAGCGTTGTTTCTTTTGGCCATCTCTTCTGCTAGAAGAGTTTCTGAATTATCCGCTCTCTCTTGTGAATCACCTTTTCTGATTTTTCATCAGTATAAGGCAGTTTTGCGGACTTCATTTAAATTTCTACCTAAGGTTGTAAATTCTAACATTAGTAGAGAAATTGTTGTCCCTTCTTTGTGTCTTAATCATAAGAATACTTTGGAAAGATCTTTACATTCTTTGGATGTGGTGAGAGCTTTGAAATATTATGTTGAAGCTACTAAAGATTTCAGGAAGACTTCTAGTCTATTTGTTATATTTTCTGGTTCCAGGAAAGGTCAGAAGGCTTCTGCTGTTTCCTTGGCCTCGTGGTTAAAAGCCTATTTGGAGTCGGGTCAAGCCCCGCCTCAGAGAATTACAGCTCATTCTACTAGATCAGTTTCCACTTCCTGGGCTTTTAACCCCTTAACGACATCCGTCGTACATGGTACTTCTTGCACAAACTGGTCTTTAAAGACCAGCGACGTACCCTGATCCTGATCACTTCCATCCGCTTTCCGGTTATTGCAGTGATGCCTCGATATCGAGGCATCCTGCAATAACATTTTTCCCCCTTCCGATGCAGAGAGAGCCACTCTGTGGCCCTCTCTGCACCGGGCATCGATGGCTGCAATCGTTGGTGGGTGGGCGCGCACGGACTAGTGAGCGGGGAGGGGTTGTCGGGGCGTGCACGGACGCGCACGTGTGCACAGAGGGCGGCGGGCGCGTGGGGAGGGAGCGGGTGGGAACCGCTACACTACAGAAAAATGTGGATCAATAAGTGGGAGAAAGGTGGGGGAAACAACACAAAATGATCATTCTAAGGGATCTGGGAGGGGGTGGGGTTTGGTCTATGGGGGGGGAAGCTACACTACAGAAAAATAAAAACAAATGTATTTTATTCTAAACTGGGTACTGGCAGACAGCTGCCAGTACCCAAGATGGCTCCCAGTAAGGTAGAGGGGGAGGGACAGAGCTGTTTGGGGGGGATCAGGGAGGTTGGGGGCTAAGGGCGATCCTACAGAGCAGCATATGTAAATATGCTATAATTTTTTTAAAAAAATAAATAAAATATACCTTTTATTTTAGTACTGGCAGACTTTCTGCCAGTACTTAAGATGGCGGGGACAATTGTGGGATGGGGGAGGGAAGAGAACTGTTTGGGAGGGATCAGGGGGTGTGATGTGTCAGATGGAAGGCTGATCTCTACACTAAAGCTAAAATTAACCCTGCAAGCTTCCCTACAAGCTACCTTATTAACCCCTGCACTACTGGGCATAATACATGTGTGGTACGCAGCGGCATTTAGCGGCCTTCTAATTACCAAAAAGCAACGCCAAAGCCATATATGTCTGCTATTTCTGAACAAATGGGATCCCAGAGAAGCATTTACAACCATTTATGCCATAATTGCACAAGTTGTTTGTAAACAATTTCAGTGAGAAACCTAAAGTTTGTGAAAAAAATTGTGGAAAAAGATATTCAGGGATTCCTGAAAAGATTTCAGTGTCCCAATGTAGCGCTAATTTTGAAAAAAAGTGGTTTGAAAATAGCAAAGTGCTACTTGTATTTATTGACCTATAACTTGCAAAAAAAGCAAAGAACGTTTAAATATTGGGTATTTCTAAACTCAGGATAAAATTTAGAAACTATTTAGCATGGGTGTATTTTAGTGGTTGTAGATGTGTAACAGATTTTGGGGGTCAAAGTTAGCAAAAGTGTGTTTTTCCATTTTTTTCTTATATTTTATCATTTTTTTTATAGTAACTTATAAGATATGATGAAAATAATGGTATCTTTAGAAAGTCCATTTAATGGCGAGAAAAACTGTATATAATGTGTGTGGGTACAGTAAATGAGTAAGAGGAAAATTACAGTTAAACACAAACACTGCAGAAATGTAAAAATAGCCCTGGTCCTTCAGGGAAAGAAATTGAAAAATGGCCTTGTCCTTAAGGGGTTAAGAATGAAGCTTCAGTTGATCAGATTTGCAAATAGAATTTGGTAGAAAAGTTCTTCAGGCAGCGGTTTCAGTTTGATTTTTCTGCTGTTGATTTAAGTTTTTCCTCACATTTATGATAATTAACTTATATTTCTTTTACAAGATAGGCCGAGTCCACGGGTTTCATCCTTACTTGTGGGATTTATCCTCCTGCTAACAGGAAGTGGCAAAGAGCACCACAACAGGGCTGTTACATAGCTCCTCCCCTAACTCCTCCCCCCAGTCATTCTCTTTGCCTATGCTAGCAATAGGAAGGGTAAAGTGATAGTGGTGACAAAATGATAGTTTTAATTTCTCCAATAAAGATATTTTTTATTTTAAATGGTACCGGTGAGTACTATTTTGATCAGGGAGGATATGGAAGAAGATTTCTCCCTGAAATTGATAATCTTAGCAGCAGTTACTAAGTTCAATTATGGTTCCCAATAATCTGAAGGTAATGATGGAAACTCTTCAGTGTGGGGACGGTCTCATGCAGTAAACAGCATTTGAGGTATGTGTCAGCCTATTTTTCTCTGAAGAAACTTGTGGCTAGATTTAGAGTAGGGCGGTAGCCGTCAAAACCAGCGTTAGAGGCTCCTAACCCTGGTTTTTACCGCCCTCTGGTATTTGGAGTCAGTCAGGAAAGGGTCTAACGCTTACTTTGCAGCCGCGACTTTTCCATACCGCAGATCCCCCTACGCCATTTGCGTATCCTATCTTTTCAATGGGATCTTTCTAACGCCGGTTTTTAGAGTCGTGGCTGAAGTGAGCGTTAGAACTCTAACGACAAAACTCCAGCCGCAGAAAAAAGTCAGTAGTTAAGAGCTTTCTGGGCTAACGCCGGTTTATAAAGCTCTTAACTACTGTGCTCTAAAGTACACTAACACCCATAAACTACCTATGTACCCCTAAACCGAGGTCCCCCCACATCGTCGCCACTCTATTAAAAATTTTTAACCCCTAATCTGCCGACCGCACACCGCTGCCACCTACGTTATCCCTATGAACCCCTAATCTGCTGCCCCTAACACCGCCGACCCCTATATTATATTTATTAACCCCTAATATGCCGCCCCCAACGTCGCCGCTACCTACCTACACTTATTAACCCCTAATCCGCCTCACTCCTGCCTCAATAACCCTATAATAAATAGTATTAACCCCTAATCTGCCCTCCCTAACATCGCCGACACCTAACTTCAAGTATTAACCCCTAATCTGCCGATTGGAGCTCACCGCTACTCTAATAAATTTTTTAACCCCTAAAGCTAATTCTAACCCTAACACCCCCCTAAGTTAAATATAATTTTATTCTAACAAAATAAATTAACTCTTATTAAATAAATTATTCCTATTTAAATCTAAATACTTACCTGTAAAATAAACCCTAATATAGCTACAATATAAATAATAATTATATTGTAGCTATTTTAGGATTAATATTTATTTTACAGGCAACTTTGTAATTATTTTAACCAGGTACAATAGCTATTAAATAGTTAATAACTATTTAATAGTTACCTAGTTAAAATAATTACAAAATTACCTGTAGAATAAATCCTAACCTAAGTTACAATTAAACCTAACACTACACTATCAATAAATAAATTAAATAAACTACCTACAATTATCTACAATTAAACCTAACACTACACTATCAATACATTAATTAAATAAAATACCTACAAATAAATACAATTAAATAAACTAACTAAAGCCAATCGGAATTCAACGGACGCCATCTTGGATGACGTCATTTAAAGGAACCGTCATTCGGCGAGTAGGCGTCGGTAGAAGAGGATGTTCCGCGTCGGCTGGAAGATGATGGCTCCGGAAGAAAGAAGATTGAAGATGCTGCTTCATAGAAGACTTCATCCCGATTATGGACTTCTTCAGCACCCGCTTGGATCAAGACTTCAGCCCGATGATGGATTTCTTCAGCCGCCGCTTGGATCCAGACTTCAGCCCGAGGATGGACGTCACTCTTCAGCCCCCCGCTTGGGCTTGGATCAAGACATCGGAGGCTCTTCTGGACAGATCGGGACCCAGTGTGGTGAAGACAAGGTAGGGAGATCTTCAGGGGCTTAGTGTTAGGTTTATTTAAGGGGGTTTGGGTTAGATTAGGGGTATGTGGGTGGTGGGTTGTAATGTTGGGGGGGGGATATTGTATGGGGTTTTTTTACAGGCAAAAGAGCTGAATTCTTTGGGGCATGCCCCGCAAAGGGCCCTTTTCAGGGCTGGTAAGGTAAAAGAGCTTTTCTATTTTAATTTGGAATAGGGTAGGGCATTTTTTTATTTTGGGGGGCTTTGTTATTTTATTAGGGGGCTTAGAGTAGGTGTAATTAGTTTAAAATTGTTGTAATATTTTTCTAATGTTTGTAAATATTTTTTGTAACTTAGTTCTTTTTTATTTTTTGTACTTTAGTTAGTTTATTTAATTGTATTTGTTTGTAGGTATTTTATTTAATTTATATATTGATAGTGTAGTGTTAGGTTTAATTGTAACTTAGGTTAGGATTTATTTTACAGGTAATTTTGTAATTATTTTAACTAGGTAACTATTAAATAGTTATTAACTATTTAATAGCTATTGTACCTGGTTAAAATAATTACAAAGTTGCCTGTAAAATAAATATTAATCCTAAAATAGCTACAATATAATTTATTATTTATATTGTAGCTATATTAGGGTTTATTTTACAGGTAAGTATTTAGATTTAAATAGGAATAATTTATTTAATAAGAGTTAATTTATTTCGTTAGAATAAAATTATATTTAACTTAGGGGGGTGTTAGGGTTAGAATTAGCTTTAGGGGTTAAAAAATTTATTAGAGTAGCGGTGAGCTCCGATCGGCAGATTAGGGGTTAATACTTGAAGTTAGGTGTTGGCGATGTTAGGGAGGGCAGATTAGGGGTTAATACTATTTATTATAGGGTTATTGAGGTGGGAGTGAGGCGGATTAGGGGTTAATAACTTTATTATAGTAGCGGTGCGGTCCACTCGGCAGATTAGGGGTTAATAAGTGTAGGCAGGTGGAGGCGACGTTGAGGGGGGCAGATTAGGGGTTAATAAATATAATATAGGGGTCGGCGGTGTTAGGGGCAGCAGATTAGGGGTACATAGCTATAATGTAGCTTGCGCTGGTGTACAGAGCGGCAGATTAGGGGTTAATAATAATATGCAGGGGTCAGCGATAGCGGGGGCGGCAGATTAGGGGTTAATAAGTGTAAGGTTAGGGGTGTTTAGACTCGGGGTTCATGTTAGGGTGTTAGGTGCAGACTTAGGAAGTGTTTCCGCATAGCAAACAATGGGGCTGCGTTAGGAGCTGAACGCTGCTTTTTTGCAGGTGCCCCATTGTTTTCTATGGGGGAATCGTGCACGAGCACGTTTTTGAAGCTGGCCGCGTCCGTAAGCACCGCTGGTATCGAGAGTTGCAGTGGCGTTAAATTATGCTCTACGCTCCTTTTTTGGAGCCTAACGCAGCCATTCTGTGAACTCTAAATACCAGCGGTATTTAAAAGGTGCGGGGGGAAAAAAGCACGCGTAGCTAACGCACCCCTTTGGCCGCAGAACTCTAAATCTAGCCGTTGGTATATCAGAATTGGCTGTATTTGGTTCCTTATAAGGGGAGCAGGGTAAGCAGTAGTCCTAAACCATAAGGGGAGTTACTGTCATACCAGGTGTTTTATTTCCTACATCATTGCAGCACATTTCATAAGCAGCATATTAATGACACTGGGACTTTTATTTTCATAAATTTTATTATAAAACTGTAAAAGAGGTTTTATTTGATAAATAGTCGTTTGGGGACCACATGGCTGTTTTTAACCGCTTCTCATGCGGTAGTTGAAGTTCTTAGTGCGACGTCCATTGTGAGCGGGGCCTATTTTTGCGCCTCAGATGAGCAGTTTACTCTGATGGAGACAGCAGACATTAGCTCCGGTTGGGCCCTATCTGTGTTTTACACTATTCGGATTGGTGTTGATTCGTTTGGCAGTTATCTGGGGGCAGGTATGAGCCACAGCAGAGCTGTGGCGAGGTGCAGGGGTCATTATTTAGAAAATTTTATTATTTTTTGAAAATAATATTCCTGTAAAGAGTAAATTAAATCCTTGCTTGTGAATGCAATAATTTTTTGCAAATTATTTGTCTATATCTACTTTTTAAACGTTCATAGACGTTTTTAAGTGTGCTTAGGAAAAAAAAGAAAAATTGTTTTTGTCAACAAATAAAGTATTTACCAACTGTTGTGGTTATTACTACTTTGTTCAACATGTCTGATATTGAGGAAACTCATTGCTCTATGTGTTTAGAAGCCATTGTGGAGCCCCCTCTTACATTGTGTACCTCTTGTACTGATAGAGCCTTACACTGTAAGGAACATATTTTAGGAAATGAAAGTATGTCTAAGGATGATTCTCAGTCTGAAGAGAATCAGGATATGCCATGTAGTTTTCCTCAAGTGTCCCAACCTTTAACACCCACACAAGTGACACCTAGTACATCTAGTGCGTCTAATTATTTTACTTTGCAAGATATGGCTGCAGTTATGTCAACTACTCTCACTGAGGTATTTTCTAAACTGCCAGGTTTGCAGGGTAAACGCAGTAGGCCAGGTATTAACGTAAATACTGAACCCTCTGATGCTTTTTAGTAGCCATTTCCGATGTACCCTCACAATGCTCTGAATTGGGGGTTAGGGAATTATTGTCTGAGGGAGAAATTTCAGATTCAGGGAATATGTTACCTCAGACAGATACGGACTTAACGTCCTTTAAATTTAAACTTGAACATCTTCGCCTGTTGCTCAGGGATGTCCTAGCGACTCTGGATGATTGTGAACCTATTACAATTCCTCCAGAAAAATTCTGTAAAATGGATAAATATCTAGAAGTTCCTACTTACACTGATGTTTTTCCGGTTCCCAAAAGAATTTCGGAAATTGTTAAAAAAGGAATGGGATAGACCAGGCAATACCGTTCTTTCCTCCTCCTAATTTTAAGAAAATGTTTCCCATATCAGACTCCATCAAGGACTCTTGGCAAATCGTCCCTAAGGTGGAGGGAGCAATATTTACTCTAGCTAAACGTACAACTATACCTATTGAAGACAGTTGTGCTTTCAAAGACCCTATGGATAAAAAAAATTAGAGGGTCTTCTAAAGAAATTATTTATTCACCAGGGTTTCTTGTCACAACCTGCTGCCTGCATTGTTCCAGTAACTACGGCGGCTTTCTGGTTTGATGCCCTTGAGGACTCTCTGAAAGAAGAGACGCCCGTAGATGACATTTTGGACGGAATAAAAGCTCTCAAACTAGCTAATTCTTTTATCACAGATGCTGTTTTTCAGTTTACTAAATTAGCAGCAAAAAATGCAGGCTTTGCCATATTGGCGCGCAGAGCGCTATGGTTAAAATCGTGGTCTGCTAAAGTGTCATCAAAGTCTAAACTGTTAACTATTCCTTTCAAAGGTAAGATCCTTTTCGGCCCTGAATTGAAGGAAATCATTGCTGACATTACTGGAGGTAAAGGCCACACCCTACCTCAAGACAAACCTCTTAGGATGAGGGGTAAACAAAATAATTTTCCACCAATAAGCAGGAAGGAAATTTTGCTCAATCCAAGTCTGTCTGGAGACCTAATCAGACCTGGAATAAGGGTAAACAAGCAAAAAAGCCTGCTGCTGCTACAAAGACAGCATGAAGGGGCAGGCCCCGATCCGGGACCAGATCTAGTAGGGGGCAGACTTTCTCTCTTTGCTCAGGCTTGGGCAAGGGATGTGCAAGATCCCTGGGTATTAGAAATTGTGAAGGGGCAGCCCCCAATCCGGGACCGGATCTAGTAGGGGGCAGACTTTCTCTCTTTGCTCAGGCTTGGGCAAGCGATGTGCAAGATCCCTGGGTATTAGAAATTGTTAGCCAGGGGTATCAACTGGAATTCAAATATTTTCCCCCAAGAGGGAGATTTCATCTTTCACGTTTGTCTGTAGACCAGACAAAAAGAGAGGCGTTCTTACACTGTGTAAAAGAACTCTATTCCATGGGAGTAATTTGTCCAGTTCCAAAACTGGAACAGGGACAGGGGTTTTACTCAAACCTTTTCGTGATTCCCAAAAAAGAGGGAACTTTCAGACCTATTTTGGATTTAAAGTATCTAAACAAATTTCTCAGGGTCCCATCGTTCAAGATGGAGACTATACGAACAATCTTACCAATGATCCAGGAGGGTCAATACATGACCACTGTGGACCTAAAGGATGCGTACCTTCACATTCCTATCCACAAGGATCATCATCAGTTTCTAAGGTTTGCCTTTCTGGACAAACATTATCAGTTCGTGGCCCTTCCCTTCCGGTTGGCCACAGCTTCCAGAATCTTCACAAAGGTGCTAGGGTCCCTTCTAGCGGTCCTCAGGCCGCGGGGCATAGCAGTGGCGCCCTATCTGGACGATATTTTGGTTCAGGCATCAACTTATCATCTGACCAAATCTCACACGGACATTGTGTTGTCATTCCTAAGAACTCACGGTTGGAAAGTGAGTATAGAAAAGAGCTCACTTATTCCACAAACAAGAGTTCCATTCTTGGGAACTCTGATAGACTTGGTAGACATGAAAAGTTTTCTGACGGAGGTCAGAAAATCAAAAATTCTAAATACTTGCCGAACTCTTCAGTCCACTCCTCGGCCATCAGTGGCGCAGTGTATGTAGGTTATTGGATTAATGGTAGCAGCGATGGACATCGTTCCGTTTGCTCGCTTTTATCTCAGGCCACTGCAACTGTGCATGCTCAGACAGTAGAATGGGGATTATGCAAATTTATCTCCTCAGATACATCTGGATCAAGAGACCAGAGACTCTCTTCTGTGGTGGTTGTCACAGGATCATCTGTCCCAGGGGATGTGCTTCCGCAGACCATCATCGGTTATAGTGACAACGGACGCCAGCCTCTTAGGCTGGGGTGCAGTCTGGAATTCCCTGAAGGCTCAGGGAACTTGGACTCTGACGGAGTCTCAGTTGCCAATCAATATTCTGGAACTGAGACCAATATTCAATGTGCTTCAGGCGTGGCCTCAGTTGGCACTGACCAAGTTCATAAGATTCCAGTTGGACAATGTCACGACTGTAGCATATATCAATCATCAGGGGGGGAACAAGAAGTTCTCTTGCGATGATAGAGGTATCAAGGATAATCCGATGGGCAGAGAGTAGAGAACTGAGAGGCGGATTTTCTAAGTCGTCAGACTTTTCATCCGGGGGAGTGGGAACTCCATCCGGAGGTGTTTGCATCGTTGATTCATCAATGGGGCACACCGGAATTAGGTCTGATGGCATCTCGACAGAATGACAAACTTCCACGCTACGGGTCCAGGTCAAGGGATCCCCAGGCTGTACTGATAGATGCTCTAGCAATACCTTGGTCGTTCAACCTGGCTTATGTGTTTCCACCATTTCCTCTCCTGCCTCGTGGGATTGCAAGAATCAAACAGGAGAGAGCGTCTGTAATTCTAATAGCGCCTGCGTGGCCACGCAGGACTTGGTATGCGGATCTAATGGACATGTCGTCTCTGCCTCCATGGAAACTGCCATTGAGACAGGACCTTCTCATTCAAGGTCCGTTCCAACATCCAAATCTAAATTCTCTGCAGCTGACTGCCTGGAGATTGAATGCTTGATCTTATCTAAGCGGGGATTCTCTGAGTCGGTCATTGATACTCTGATTCAGGCTCGCAAGCCTGTCACTAGAAAGATTTACCATAAGATATGGCGTAAATATCTTCATTGGTGTGAATCCAAGGGTTACTCATGGAGTAAGATTAGGATTCCTAGGATCTTGCCCTTTCTCCAAGAAGGATTGGAGAAAGGATTATCTGCTAGTTCTTTAAAAGGACAAATTTCTGCTTTGTCAATTTTATTACACAAGCATCTGGCGGATGTCCCAGACGTTCAGTTTTTTTGTCAGGCTTTAATCAGAATCAAGCCTGTGTTTAAACCTGTTGCTCCACCATGGAGTCTGAATTTAGTTCTTAATGTTCTTCAAGGGGTTCCATTTTAACCCATGCATTCCATAGATATTAAGCTGTTGTCTTGGAAGGTTTTATTTTTAGTTGCTATCTCTTCTGCTTGAAGAGTTTCTGAGCTTTTTGCCTTACAATGTGATTCGCCTTATCTTATATTCCATTCTGATAAGGTGGTTTTGCGTACTAAACCTGGATTCCTTCCTAAGGTTGTTTCAAATAAGAATATTAATCAGAAAATTGTTGTTCCTTCCTTGTGTCCTAATCCTTCTTCTAAGAAGGAACGTCTATTACATAACTTGGATGTGGTCCGTGCTTTGAAGTTTTACTTACAAGCGACCAAGGATTTCAGACAAACATCCTCTCTTTTTGTTGTTTATTCTGGAAAGCGTAGGGGTCAAAAAGCTACAGCTACCTCTCTCTCTTTTTGGCTGAAAAGCATCATCCGCCTGGCATATGAGACTGCTGGACAGCAGCCTCCTGAAAAAATTACGTCTCATTCTACTAGAGCTGTGGCTTCCACATGGGCTTTCAAAAACGATGCTTCTGTTGAACAGATTTGTAAGGCTGCAACTTGGTCCTCCCTTCATACTTTTTACAAATTTGATACTTTTGCTTCTTCTGAGGCTATTTTTGGGAGAAAGGTTCTTCAAGCAGTGGTGCCTTCCGTTTAGGTTCCTGTCTTGTCCCTCCCTTTCATCCATGTCCTAAAGCTTTGGTATTGGTATCCCACAAGTAAGGATGAAACCCGTGGACGCGGCATATCTTGTAAAAGAAAAGGAAATTTATGCTTACCTGATAAATTGATTTCTTTTACGATATGCCGAGTCCACGGCCCGCCCTGTCATTTTAAGACGGGATTTATTTTATTTTTTCAAAATTTCAGTCACCTCTGCACCTTTTAGCTTTTCCTTTCTCTTCCTATACCTTCGGTCGAATGACTGGGGGGAGGAGCTATGTAACAGCTCTGCTGTGGTGCTCTTTGCCACTTCCTGTTAGCAGGAGGATAAATCCCACAAGTAAGGATGAAACCCGTGGACTCGGCATATCGTAAAAGAAATCAATTTATCAGGTAAGCATAAATTTCCTTTTTGGGTTGTGGATTTTTTTTTTCAGCGGAAAATGGCTGTTTTTATTTTTATCCCTCCCTCTCTAGTGACTCTTGCGTGGAGTTCCACATCTTGGGTATTGCTATCCCATACGTCACTAGCTCATGGACTCTTGCCAATTACATGAAAGAAAACATAATTTATGTAAGAACTTACCTGATAAATTCATTTTTCTTTCATGTAATTAGCAAGAGTCCATGAGCTAGTGACGTATGGGATATACATTCCTACCAGGAGGGGCAAAGTTTCCCAAACCTCAAAATGCCTATAAATACACCCCTCACTACACCCACAAATCAGTTTTACAAACTTTGCCTCCCATGGAGGTGGTGAAGTAAGTTTGTGCTAGATTCTACGTTGATATGCGCTTCGCAGCAGGCTGGAGCCCGGTTTTCCTCTCAGTGTGCAGTGAATGTCAGAGGGATGTGAAGAGAGTATTGCCTATTTGAATTCAATGATCTCCTTCTACGGGGTCTATTTCATAGGTTCTCTGTTATCGGTCGTAGAGATTCATCTCTTACCTCCCTTTTCAGATCGACGATATACTCTTATATATACCATTACCTCTACTGATTCTCGTTTCAGTACTGGTTTGGCTTTCTACTACATGTAGATGAGTGTCCTGGGGTAAGTAAGTCTTATTTTGTGACACTCTAAGCTATGGTTGGGCACTTTTATATAAAGTTCTAAATATATGTGTTTAAACATTTATTTGCCTTGATTCAGGATGTTCAACGTTCCTTATTTCAGACAGTCAGTTTCATATTTGGGATAATGCATATGAATCAATCAATTTTTTCTTACCTTAAAATTTGACTTTTTTCCTGTGGGCTGTTAGGCTCGCGGGGGCTGAAAATGCTTCATTTTATTGCGTCATTCTTGGCGCGGACTTTCTTGGCACAAACATTTTCTTGTCATTTCCGGCGTCATACGTGTCGCCGGAAGTTGCGTCATTTTTTTTTACTTTTTTGCGGCAAAAAATTTCGGTGTTACCGGATGTGGCGTCATTTTTTGAGCGTCATTGTTGTCTCCACAATATTTAAGTCTCATTGTTTATTGCTTCTGGTTGCTAGAAGCTTGTTCATTGGCATTTTTTTCCCATTCCTGAAACTGTCATTTAAGGAATTTGATCAATTTTGCTTTATATGTTGTTTTTTCTATTACATATTGCAAGATGTCTCAGATTGACCCTGAATCAGAAGCCAATTCTGGAAAAACGCTTAACTGAGTTTCAGTTCTACCAAAGCTAAGTTCATTTATTTTAAATGTTATAAATGTTTATCTTTAGCTATGGTTTGTAATAAGTTATTATGATATACTTTTACATGCAGAATCCATTAGTATTTATGCTTTATATATTGCCATTCTTACATCTTATGTACAAGAAATATTTAGAAGATTTATAAGAAATATTTTTCTGATTCTATTTTAAAGGCTTTGTCTGACTTCGTGCCTTCTAATAAAATTTTTAGGTCTTTTTCACTTCTTTTTTAATTATTGAAGTTTCAAATGACCAACAACATACTGATTTATCCTTCTCTGATGATTTTTTTTTCTCTTTCAGAAATTCTCTTCATCAGATATTGACACTAACAAATCTACTTTTTTATTATTTTTTAATTATTAAAGTACATTTGTTCTTTGTTGAAAAGGTGTTGATTATTTTGGATATTAAGGTAACTAGTTCTTTAAGACTAACTGACACTATTTCTGCCTATTTATTCTTCTGTGTTTTCAGAGGTTTTCTTTCTAATTCCCCATACTAGGGAATGGAATAGGCTGAGAATTTTTCTTTATTCCTTCTTCAAAGGTTTTAAACTATATTCTTTGCCAGCAGTTAAATTCAATTTGGAGGGTTCTCCAATTTATTGGGGCTATCTCTACTTCTACTAATTATGCTATTGTTTCTATAGCAAAATAGTATTTATTTTCCTTTAGATAGTTGTATCTTATTTATGGAAAATTATTTAGTTTCAGGTACTTTTCTTGGTCCTGTGATTTATTTGGATATTGCAATTGCTTCATTTTTTCTGTTTACTTTAAGATCAAGTATCAGATTACGATTTATTTTAGCATTGTTAAAGGGACAACATTTACTAGACTAGGTGCTGTTGCATTTGTCTTATTGTTTTGCATTTATTGATTATGCAAGTCCACTGTATTGACTGGTCCATTAAACTGGACTATCATGCTAATAATTACATTTGTGTCTTCATTTTATTGAATATTTTCGCAAATGAGGGTTAATCTATGTCTTTAGCTATTTTAGCTAGAAGAATTTTGTGATTTTTCAAAAAAAAAATCCATATTTCTTTTGTTCTAAGATAATCAATTATTTGTTTATAATTGGATTCAATTCTTAACTGTTACTCTGGGCTTCAAGATTGAGTTCTAAGACTAAAACTTTAAGCTTATACTAGTTTGGTTGTTCTTATTAATGAACAAATTCCTGAGTTCTTTCCCAAGTAACATGTTTATAATTGGAAATTTTTCAGTTCGAAATCAGCTCCCTAATATTGCGATGTACATGCCGTATTCCAGCTTGGCTGGTAAGGGGCAGGTTAAGACTTCTTTGAAATTTATTTGGTTCTATTTGGTCCAAATTTCTTTGATTTTATTCCAGTAAGGCTAACACTTTCTTTAAGTGTGTTTCTGTCCTATATATTTTGGGTACTGTTGAAGCATGGCTGGGCACCCATGGGGTTCAAGCGCTGCTCAGACCTGGAATCTTCTGGGGTATTTCTTTCATGTAATTAGCAAGAGTCCATGAGCTAGTGACGTATGGGATATACATTCCTACCAGGAGGGGCAAAGTTTCCCAAACCTCAAAATGCCTATAAATACACCCCTCACCACACCCACAATTCAGTTTTACAAACTTTGCCTCCTATGGAGGTGGTGAAGTAAGTTTGTGCTAGATTCTACGTTGATATGCGCTCCGCAGCAAGTTGGAGCCCGGTTTTCCTCTCAGCGTGCAGTGAATGTCAGAGGGATGTGAGGAGAGTATTGCCTATTTTGAATGCAGTGATCTCCTTCTACGGGGTCTATTTCATAGGTTCTCTGTTATCGGTCGTAGAGATTCATCTCTTACCTCCCTTTTCAGATCGACGATATACTCTTATTTATATACCATTACCTCTGCTGATTTTCGTTTCAGTACTGGTTTGGCTTTCTACAAACATGTAGATGAGTGTCCTGGGGTAAGTAAATCTTATTTTCTGTGACACTCTAAGCTATGGTTGGGCACTTTGTTTATAAAGTTCTAAATATATGTATTCAAACATTTATTTGCCTTGACTCAGGATGTTCAACATTCCTTATTTTCAGACAGTCAGTTTCATATTTGGGATAATGCATTTGAATCAATCATTTTTTCTTACCTTAAAAAAATTGACTCTTTTTCCCTGTGGGCTGTTAGGCTCGCGGGGGCTGAAAATGCTTCATTTTATTGCGTCATTCTTGGCGCAGACTTTTTTGGTGCAAAAAATCTTTTCTGTTTCCGGCGTCATACGTGTCGCCGGAAGTTGCGTCATTTTTGACGTCCTTTTGCACCAAAAATGTTGGCGTTCCGGATGTGGCGTCATTTTTGGCGCCAAAAAGCATTTAGGCGCCAAATAATGTGGGCGTCTTATTTGGCGCTAAAAAATATGGGCGTCGCTTTTGTCTCCACATTATTTCAGTCTCATTTTTTCTTTGCTTCTGGTTGCTAGAAGCTTGTTTATTGGCATTTTTTCCCATTCCTGAAACTGTCATTTAAGGAATTTGATCAATTTTGCTTTATATATTGTTTTTTCTCTTACATATTGCAAGATGTCTCACGTTGCATCTGAGTCAGAAGATACTTCAGGAAAATCGCTGTCTAGTGCTGGAACTACCAAAGCTAAGTGTATCTGCTGTAAACTTTTGGTAGCTATTCCTCCGGCTGTTGTTTGTATTAATTGTCATGATCCCTCCCTCTCTAGTGACTCTTGCGTGGAAAGATCCACATCTTGGGTAATCATTATCCCATACGTCACTAGCTCATGGACTCTTGCTAATTACATGAAAGAAAACATAATTTATGTAAGAACTTACCTGATAAATTCATTTCTTTCATATTAGCAAGAGTCCATGAGGCCCGCCCTTTTTTTGTGGTGGTTATGATTTTTTTGTATAAAGCACAATTATTCCAATTCCTTATTTTATATGCTTTCGCACTTTTTTCTTATCACCCCACTTCTTGGCTATTCGTTAAACTGAATTGTGGGTGTGGTGAGGGGTGTATTTATAGGCATTTTGAGGTTTGGGAAACTTTGCCCCTCCTGGTAGGAATGTATATCCCATACGTCACTAGCTCATGGACTCTTGCTAATATGAAAGAAATGAATTTATCAGGTAAGTTCTTACATAAATTATGTTTTCTTGCAGTTCCTTTTTTAGGAACTGGGTTTTGGAGTTTTATTCAAACTATTCTGCCTTTTTATGGTCATTGATAGCATTATTTGTTTTCATTAGATACAATAAATGCATATTTTCATTTTTCTGTTTTCATTCAGATTATTTTCTGAGGATGCGGAATCTCATATGATTCACTTTGCTCTTCAGGACATAGTTAGAGGATCTTTTTTTCAAAAGCTCTTGATTCCTCACGCAAGGGTCACCTTTTTTAGGTTTCCAGATAGTTTATGTCACTGTCTTTGTCTCTATCAGACAAGGGACAATTTTATTGGGTTCCGTCTGTCGGTACCTTTAGTCTCTATTATTTCCTTCAGTTGCTATATATGCATAGAAGTTTTAGGTCTTATGGCCACAGCATTGGATTCAATTCCCTTTGCTCATTTTCAATAGAAAGAACCTTTCCAGTCTTTTATGAGTGTTGTTTCTTCAAGAACATGGTTGGAGGATCAATTTACCAAAAAGTTCTTTGATTCCTCAGACAAGGGTAACCTTTTTAGGTTTCCAGATAGATTCAGTGTCCATGACTCTGTCTCTGACGGACAAGAGACGTCTGAAATTGGTTTCAGCTTGTCGAAACCTTCAGTCTCAATCATTCCCTTCGGTAGCCTTATGCATGGAAATTCTAGGTCTTATGACTGCTGCATTGGACGCAATCCCCTTTGCTCGTTTTCACATGCGACCTCTTCAGCTCTGTATGCTGAACCAGTGGTGCAGGGATTATACAAAGATATCTCAATTAATATCTTTAAAACCGATTGTTCGACACCCTCTGACGTGGTGGACAGACCACCATCGTTTAGTTCAGGGGGCTTCTTTTGTTCTTCCAACCTGGACTGTGATCTCAACAGATGCAAGTCTGACAGGTTGGGGAGCTGTATGGGGGTTTCTGACAGCACAAAGGGTTTGGGAATCTCAGGAGGCGAGATTACCAATCAACATTTTGGAACTCCGTGCAATTTTCAGAGCTCTTCAGTCGTGGCCTCTTCTAAAGAGAGAGTCGTTCATTTGTTTCCAGACGGACAATGTCACAACCGTGGCATATGTCAATCATCAAGGAGGGACTCACAGTCCTCTGGCTATAAAAGAAGTATCTAGAATACTTGTATGGGCGGAATCCAGCTCCTGTCTAATTTCTGCGGTTCATATCCCAGGTATAGACAATTGGGAAGCGGATTATCTCAGTCGCCAAACGCTACATCCGGGCGAATGGTCTCTTCACCCAGAGGTATTTCTTCAGATTGTTCAAATATGGGGACTTCCAGAAATAGATCTGATGGCTTCTCATCTAAACAAGAAGCTTCCCAGGTATCTGTCCAGATCCAGGGATCCTCAGGCGGAAGCAGTTGATGCATTGTCACTTTCTTGGAAGTATCATCCTGCTTATATCTTTCCGCCTCTAGTTCTTCTTCCAAGAGTGATTTCCAAAATTCTAAAGGAGCGTTCGTTTATTCTGCTGGTGGCTCCAGCATGGCCTCACAGGTTTTGGTATGCGGATCTTGTCCGGATGGCTCCTTGCCAACCGTGGACTCTTCCGTTAAGACCAGACCTTCTATCGCAAGGTCCTTTTTTCCATCAGGATCTCAAATCCTTAAATTTGAAGGTATGGAGATTGAACGCTTGATTCTCAGTCATAGAGGTTTCTCTGACTCCGTAATTAATACTATGTTACAGGCTCGTAAATCTGTATCTAGGATGATATATTATCGAGTCTGGAAGACTTACATTTCTTGGTGTTTTTCTCATCATTTTTCTTGGCATTCTTTTTGAATTCCTAAAATTTTACAGTTTCTTCAGGATGGTTTGGATAAAGGTTTGTCTGCAAGTTCCTTGAAAGGACAAATCTCTGCTCTTTCTGTTCTTTCTCACAGAAAGATTGCTAGTCTTCCTGATATTTATTGTTTTGTACAAGCTTTGGTTCGTATAAAACCTGTTATTAAGTCAATTTCTCCTCCTTGGAGTTTGAATTTGGTTCTAGGGGCTCTTCAAGCTCCTCCATTTGAACCTATGCATTCGCTGGATATTTAATTACTTTCTTGGAAAGTTTTGTTTCTTTTGGCCATCTCTTCTGCTAGAAGAGTTTCTGAATTATCTGCTCTTTCTTGTGAGTCTCCTTTTCTGATTTTTCATCAGGATAAGGCGGTTTTGCGAACTTCATTTAAATTTTTACCTAAGGTTGTGAATTCTAACAACATTAGTAGAGAAATTGTAGTTCCTTCATTGTGTCCTAATCCTAAGATCTCTAAGGAAAGATCGTTGCATTCTTTGGATGTAGTTAGAGCTTTGAAATATTATGTTGAAGCTACTAAGATTTCCGGAAGACTTCTAGTCTATTTGTTATCTTTTCTGGTTCAAGGAAAGGTCAGAAGGCTTCTGCCATTTCTTTGGCATCGTGGTTAAAGTCTTTGATTCATCATGCTTATGTTGAGTCGGGTAGAACTCTGCCTCAAAGGATTACAGCTCATTCAACTAGGTCAGTCTCTACTTCCTGGGCATTTAGGAATGAAGCTTCGGTTGATCAGATTTGCAAAGCAGCAACTTGGTCTTCTTTGCATACTTTTACTAAATTCTACCATTTTGATGTGTTTTCTTCCTCAGAAGCAGTCTTTGGTAGAAAAGTACTTCAGGCAGCTGTTTCAGTTTGATTCTTCTGCTTATATTTTCAGTTTTTTTCATTATAAGATTTAAACTTTGTTTTGGGTGTGGATTATTTTTCAGCGGAATTGGCTGTCTTTATTTTATCCCTCCCTCTCTAGTGACTCTTCCGTGGAAGATCCACATCTTAGGTATTCATTATCCCATACGTCACTAGCTCATGGACTCTTGCTAATTACATGAAAGAAAACATAATTTATGTAAGAACTTACCTGATAAATTCATTTCTTTCATATTAGCAAGAGTCCATGAGGCCCACACCATTTTTTATGGTGGTTATAATTTTTTTGTATAAAGCACAATTTCCAAATTCCTTTGTTGATGCTTTTTACTCCTTTCTTTTTCACCCCACATCTTGGCTATTCGTTAAACTGACGAATATGAAAGAAATGAATTTATCAGGTAAGTTCTTACATAAATTATGTTTTTGTAATCTTAGTGTTTTTTTATTTTTCATAATTTTAGTGTGTGTGGGGGGTTCGGTAATGTTAGGTTTTTTTAATTTTGTCATTTAGGTCTTTTTTTTTAGTTTATTTTCTTTTCTTAAAATAGTTGTATTTATAGTTTAATCTTATTTTTTTTTTTCATAGTTTTTATTTATTTTAAGATAGTTATGTTGTAAATTTAATTTAAAGTATAGGGGATAGTTAGGTTTAGGGGTTAATAGTTTAATTTAGTGTGTTGCAATGTGGGGTGCCAGCGGATTAGGGGTTAATAGTTTTATTATAGTAGTAGTGATGTGGGGGCCAGCGGTTTAGGGGTTAATAGTTTCATTTAGTGTGTTGCGATGTGGAGGGACAGCGGTTTAGTTTTATTATTGTAGTAGCGATGTGGGGGGCCAGCGGTTTAGGGGTTAATAGTTTTAATATAAAAGGTGGGGGGCAACAGTTTAGGGGTTAATAGTTTTATTATAGTAGAAGCGATGTGGGAGTACGGCGGTTTAGTGGTTAATAGTTTTATTATAGTAGCAATTTGGGGGCAGACAATTTAGGGGTTAAAAGTTTTATTATAGTAGTGGCTATGGGGGGTCCGGCGGTTTTGGGGTTAATAGGCTTATTTAGGTGTTAATGATGCGGGGGGTTTAGGGGCTAATAGTTTTATTTAGTGTCAGTGATGGGGCGGCGAATTAGGGGTATTTAGACTAGGGGTTTATGTTAGGGTCTTTTTCCCATAGACATCAATAGGGATTGCGTTACAGGGATCACCATTCCGCGATCGCAGGTGTTAGTTTTTTTCTAAAACTTTCTCTCCATTCATGTCTATGGGGGAAAACGAGCACGTAAAGTCAGGCCTTGGGTTTTGTGCGGTATGGAGCTTAACGCACCATATCGCACAACAAAAGAAGGTTGTTCAGTAACATTTAATTGCAGCGCTATGGAAAGTGCGATACCGCTTATTTTTTTTAGTCATTTACGCACCCGGTTAAACGCACAACTTGCAATCTTGGTGATAGGGATTAAAAGAACAATAGTAAAAAAGATGCACTCACATTCTTTAAAATCACAGTAGCCACTCACAAATCACTACTGTCACATAGGATATTTATCATCCTTTATGATGACATTACTATATATATGAAGAAAAAAATATCAATTCATTTCCATTATGTTGCATATGCTATGTATGGTAAAATGTTGTAGCAATAGTTATACTTAGGAAAGAAAGACCTATACAGAATACTACTAGATACATCTGATATGTTCACACAATGAGATAATATCACTATCTACTCAAGAATCGTTAATATGATTAATATATTATGTTCTATGAAGTTGCCCACTATATGCCAAATGACAGTGTGCTACTATTTTATTTATTCGATTAAAATATATCAGGAATAATTTAATAACATCCTGTCTCTTGACTCTCAATTTCAAGTAATCAAATAAATACACAAATACATTAAATATGTAAATACTGCCTTTGTTTCACCAGAAAGGTTTCTTTGATGACTTTTTATATATACTGTACTTCCTAAAATAATAGCATCCAAAATTTATAGTCCATATAAGGGTCCATAAGAGATGCAAAAGTAAAGAATAGCTATTAGGATGCTGCAGATAGATAACAGATCAATAATGTTTATGACGTCATGATCACGGACGTCGTGAGATTTCACAATCATAAATCCTGTTGAAGCCGGTGTTCTGTCGAGAACTCCAATACATCGAAAACTCCAATCTGACGTCACTTCCGGTATTTCTATACATCTGATTGGTCCGTGTCCAGTGAGTGACAGGATTCACAACCAATCCGATAGGCCCTGTAATCGCCTATCTATTTTGCCTCTGCCTGGGAGGTTCAAGGGGGGCGAAGTCCCCCTTGTAAACCTCATTCCCCAAGGTTTACTTGGGGTGTATGCCAAAGGGTCTGCGGTGGCCCCCCAGACAGAGGCAAAACATATTAAAATAAAAGAGTCGGGGCGGAGCTTAGCTGTTCAGGAGAATGGCCGCCTTTTGCTAGAGCTCCCGAGCCGACAGCCAGCCCTAATGAATTTAATGTTATAACTTAGGCTACAACTACCCCAATAATCACTCCCATGACCGGGGACCCCCTACCGCACACTTCCCTTCTAATTTGTGAGCAGTGGCGATAATTCTACCCCACAGAAGAAAGCGCTGGTGTGGCTGGGCCACGGACCTGGCTCGCAGTACAATCGGAACATCTCATAACTTGCTTTGTGCTGGATCCACTTTTGCCCGGTGCCCCTGTCATCTTCCACACAACACTCTGTTAGAACGCCGGTTGGGGCCCGAAGCTGTTAGATACTTACATGTGGACCGGGAGCTGAGCCGCCACATGGTCCCAGCTGGGAGAGTCTTTGTGACTGCTGGGACTGAAATCCTACGCTGTAAGGCCTTATCAGACTGACCGGTGAAGTGAGCGAAGCGGCTGCAGGTCCCCCCCCGATCGCACCGGAGTTCTCCGTTAGTCTCCCGACCGCTGCCTGTGTTAAGAGGAGGTTTGTCTGCGGGCCAGGTGCGGTCGCACCATACTGTCTTTAGCCTGAAAGGAATTGGAGGATGTCAGGTGAGCAGCAGACACTGGTTGCCCAGCCCTGCTAAGTATTTGTGAGCCCTTGATGTATTCTAGGTCTCCGGTTGTTTAGCATAACACTGATCCGGTGAACCTGTTAAACCACATATTATCCGGCACAGGCCGCATATCACAACTGTCAGGAATTAAAGCATACTAACAGTGGTGTTGGGCCCTTACCTGAAAAACTGAGACCCAGTGGCTAAGGCCCTTTAACATTGCTCTGGAGAAGGTTTTCTGTTTCAATAAAAAAGGGAAAGAATAATAAAAACAAAAAAAAGGAAAAAAAAGCAAAAAAGCAAAAAACAAAACAAAAGTTGCAGCAATTACAAACGAAGTGCATTTTGAGCACACTGTACTTAAAATCATCAATAATACCTGATATCAATATGTCGCAGAAGAAAAATAACTTGCCAGACAAGGGAACCAAGACTAGAAACATGGTGCACTATCTTAAGGGCATAGACTCCCCTATGAATGAGGACAGCAATTCTAGCAGTGATCCTAGAACAGAGGACCTGGGTTGTAGCCAGGTAAATTCTCAGCAACTGAGCTATGTCACCAAAGAAGATCTTAAGCATTTATCTTCTAAAGAGGACATTAAAGGGGTAGTTGCAGAGATAAAGAGTTTGTTTGGCGAACTGCGCAGAGAAGTTAGTGACCTCACTCAGAAGGTTTCCACTGTGGAACACTCGCAAAACATATTACAGGAGAAAGTTAAGCAAAATGTCATCAATACTCAATACAACACAGACATGGTACAGAGCATGTTGGAACGCATTGAAGACCTTGTTAACTGGAGCCGCCGGAACAATCTCCGTATTAGGGGAATTCCGGAGTCTGTAAACCCTACGGCTCTATTGGGATACCTACAAGACCTGTTCCGAGTGATCAAAGGGACCCCATGTCCCCTGAGGTGACAATTGAAAGGGCCCACAGAGCCCTCCGCCCAAAGCCTTCCCCGAAAGCCCCACCAAGAGATGTCATCCTGCGTATCCTAAACTACAAAGAGAAAGAAGAGATCCTGCGCCATAGCAGGAACAAACATCCCCTCACATATGCCGGCACCAACCTGCAAGTTTTCTCTGACATCTGCCCTACAACGCTGCAAAAACGCAGGGAGTTACAATTCCTTACTGCAGTGCTGCAAGAGAACAAAATCCCATATCGTTGGGGTTTTCCAACGTGCCTTATTGCCACTTCGGGAGATAAAACTGCCTTGTTCCGATCTATGGAGGACATGGAATCATTCTGTTCCACACTGCACATTGCAGTACCCAACCAAGAAACCTCACCGCCATCAGCCTTGGGCCGCGAGGCCACTGGCCCCTCAACCTGACATCCTTGCGGAAGGCCCTGCCTGGGGCGTGATTGCTGGATCCTAACCATGGACATGTCCTGAGCTCCATGAGCAATTACCATGCTTCAACAGGGCATCATCCTTGTCCTCACAGATTTGACTTATCATAAGTTACTCGACAAGTTGTATAATGTTTACATTTTTTCATACGTTTAATATGTTATGTTATATCCTGCATGGGAGAGCTCTTTGGAGCATATATGTTGGACTCTATTTGAAGAAGTACACTGGACTTTGTGGACAGCTGATGTATGTCTCCAGGGTATAACATTATCTCTCTGACCTAGACACAGCGCAGGACATCTGTCTTGTCGCACACTGTTAAATTATGCACTTATATTATGTATGTTAAGTAGTCATTGCAATCTACCTCTCCTTGAACATATCAGGGATGACCCTTTATATTCTCCACTAGTCAGGTTCGTATTATTTTAGCCTACTAGTAAGGGTTGCAAATCCCCCCCTTCCTCCCCCTCTTTCTTCCCTCCCCCCTTCTTTCCCCCCCTTCTCCCCCCCCTTTCTTCTCCCCCCCTCCCCCCTTTTTTTTTTTTCTCTCCCTTTTTCCCTCCTTCCCTCCTCTCTTCCCCCTTCCTCTCTCCCTTCTCCCCCCTTCCTTCCTTTTTCCCCCTTCCTCCCTTTCTGCCCCCTCCCTCTCTGCCCCCCCCTCCCCTCTCGGCCCCTCCTCTTCCCCTCCTTTTCCCCTCCCTCCCCTTCTCCCTTCTCCTCTCCTCTCTCCCTCCCTCTCCCCCTCCCCCTTCCCTACTTGCGCCCTTCCCCCTTTCCCTTCTCCCTCTTCTTTAACCCTCCTTCCCTTCTTCTTCCCCCCCCTTTTTTTTTTTTTTTTTTTTTGACACCCCTTACTAGGACATTGTCCTTATTCACTCAGGACCGACTCAGTAATGTTTATTTGTTTAAGTCGTGCTCTGTTATTACTTGTATCTATGTTATCCACATTATAATGCAATCTGGTCTAGAGTCTTCCTTATACCATACATTCTGGACTCCTTCCTGGAGAAGCGCACGTTCTTGAGGGGAAACCTGTCATGTGATGTCAGGCCTTGACCCTCTCCCCCTGGGAGGGGTTTATTACAAGAAGCAAGTCTTGACTCATGTTATTGCAAAGTGCATCTAGGTTTATATTTGTTGAGTTTCATTGTTATCAATCCTACTCCTAATTACTCGGAGATGTCACATTACACCTCCTACTAACCAGGTCTGTGATATTGTTGTTTACATATTGAATTGTGTTTTCCTAATGCTTGTTTTTCTTCCAGTGATTTTGTTAGATCTCTGTTCACAAGATTTTTCTTGTCCCCCCCTCCCCTCTTTCTTTTTTCCTTTTACTCCCTTTCCCTCTACTCCCCCTTCCTTCCTTCCCCTCCTCTCCCCTCTCTTTTCTTCTCTCCACTCTTCTCTCCCCCTCCCTCCACACACTTCCCTTTCCTTCCCCCCTACCCTACCATCACCTCTCTCACTCTTTCCCTATTCCCTTTCCCTTCTCTTTCTCCTTCCCCTATAAAACCCCGGTCCATATATAACAACTTAAAAAGCACTTTTAGTAGTGCTCACATATCGCTATAGCTATAAAAATATTCACAACTCTAATGTTGCAGTGTTGTAAAATTGTTTTGTTCACAGTTATGTTATTACTGTAGGGGATAGTGCAGTTTTGCCTACACTCTACATTCTACCTCTTAGGGCGGCCTTTAGGCATATACCCTCTCAAGCAACTAGTTTAGCTTTGGCTGCTGGTTCAGCTGTCTAGAACCGAAATTTCAGGCCCTCTTTTTCCCTTCTGGTAGAGAAGAGGGAACCTTTTATTTTATACTACTTGTTTGTTTTACTTTTTCTTCTTTTCCATGTGGGCCAGGGGCGGAGGCCTAACGCTAACTTGTCTGCTTCCCTTCCCTCTGGAGAGGCGGCGGTCACTAGGCCTGTTGTGGCCTGTTTTTATTTTTTCCTCGTTTTTTTACTTCTCCCTGCTGTCTTTCGATCCCCTATTGGAGGCAGCAATGATCCCCCCACAATACTTGGCCACTAACCACCCCCTCAAATTTATCACAATAAACGTGAAGGGCCTAAATAACCCCGGTGAAGCGATCTATTATTTCCAGGGAACTACGGCAGCTGCGGGAGATATAATCTTTCTGCAGGAAACCCACTTTAAGAAGGCTAGCGAACCAAAGTGGCATAACCCTACATACCCCATAGCTTTCTTCGCTTCGGGGCCCTCTAAACATAATGGGGTGGGCATCCTAATACACCATAGGGTCCATTTCCAGCCGCGGGAGGTCGAGAGAGATAGAGAGGGCAGGCTGCTTATATTGGTTGGTCTCTTGTACGGTAGGGAGATCACCCTGTCTAATATATATGCCCCCAATGCTGCACAACACAGATTTTTTAGAACCGTATCCAACAAACTTTCAGAGTTGTCCAGAGGAGTGGTCATCCTTGGGGGAGATTTTAATGTCCCGTTGTGCCCAAAACTGGACACCTCTAACGGGGTGTCCAGTGTCTCCAACACCGTTCTGAAACAGGTTACCACGGTTTTGAAAAAACACCTTTTACATGATGTTTGGCGCACTTGGCACCCGACTGACTTAGACTATACGTACTATTCCAGCCCCCATAAAAAGTACTTGCGCATTGACTATCTCTATACAGACTCACAAGGCATCGCGTATGTTACTCAAAGCGACATCTCTGCTATCACATGGTCTGATCATGCAGCAGTCTCCTGCGAGATGGTTTGGCCTGACAGACCAGATACCCCGTATATCTGGCGCTTGGACGAGGTGCTCTTGAGTAATCAACTAATCACTGATGACATTGAGACGTTGCTAAGTGAATACTTTACTCTAAACGCTTCGAAGGACAAGGCGCAGACTACAACCTGGGAGGCTCATAAGTGTGTGATGAGGGGCCACTTCATTAAGCATAAGGCCAGACTGCTTAAACCGAGCCGTGAAAATTATCACCGCCTACTACAGAACATTTCTAGCTTAGAGACACAACATAAACAGAGGCCACGCGACTCCGACCTTGAAACGCAACTGACTCAGGCTAGACTTGACTTCAGGCACCACTTGCAGGAGGATGACCAACGGAAGGCCTTCCGTCTTAAACCAAAATACTATGAGGGAGGTGACAAGGCGGGCAAACTGTTGGCAAGGGCACTACGCCGAGCTCAACTCAAATCACATGTATACACTATAGTGGACAGTAACAATAACACTCACAGAGATAGCCCCAGGATAGCGGAGGCCTTCAGGTCTTACTATAATACTCTTTACAATCTTAAAGAGACACTGTCTACCAATCCAGGTGAGTGCCCTGGTAATATTATGCAGGGGATCAGTAAGAGACTGATTAAGGGGTACAAATATAGCACTCTGGAACGTTGGAAAAAATATAAGGAAATTTTATAATAAAAAATAACTTTTATTAGATCATGTTAAAATCAGGGTTGACATACATATTAAAATACATATTGGTCTACTACCATATAGCCATAAGATAGTGGTTATAACAACAAAACAGCCGAATAAGTATTCGTGTTGTATAAAGTATGCAAATGACTACCAACAATTTCCTAGAAGGGTGATGCTTATTGATCAGCTAGGGTATTCGGTCATTACCTTATTTATACCATAAATGGCATAGTAATATATTGTTTGTTATATCATCCAATAGTCAGGAAAAGCCTGACTGGTTACCTTATTAGTACCTGTGTTATAAACAGTGATGCTAGTCAGGAAAAGCCTGACTGGGTTACCTTATTAGTACCTGTGTTACAGACAATAATGCTAGTCAGGAAAAGCCTGACTGGTTACCTTGTTAATACCTATGTTGTGGACAGAAATAAATGATATAATACCGTTCGGTGGTCAGGAAAAGCCTGACCTGTTACCTTGTTAATACCTATATTAGAGAATAGATGGTCATGGAAGGCTTACTAAGTAGTAAATCACATACGATGGTCTTAGAAAGAATTGGGAAAAGCCCAAATCATATACCTTTTTATTACCTTGAGTTGTTAAATTGTTACCATCAAAAGTAACTTTTTAACCATAACGTAGCATATGTTCAAACAATTCTCAGTTGAAAGGCTACCATATAAATTAATATTCTAACTATGATAGTTGTTTACTAATAATATTTAGGATAAGCCTAACCACTCTGTTGATATCTTTATCTAATATGTTAAGCAAAAATGGTATCTGTTTACTAAACTTGTCCAATAATGTAACGTTATTCTATAAGGCTATGACCAGTCCAATAATATAGCGTTATTCTATAAGGCTATGACCGCCTAAGCAGTTTTAATTCCAAAGTTAAATAGTCATTTATATTGTAGTAGTACACCAATTATTTTTTAAAAACAACAAGAAGGTAAAGGGGGGTTGCCACTGACACGTTTCGCCGTAGTGGCTGTATCAAAGGGCCCATTATTGGACAAGTTTAGTAAACAGATACTGTTTCTGCTTAACATATTAGATAAAGATATCAACAGAGTGGTTAGGCTTATCCTAAATATTATTAGTAAACAACTATCATAGTTATAATATTAATTTATATGGTAGCCTTTCAACTGAGAATTGTTTGAACATATGCTACGTTATGGTTAAAAAGTAACTTTTGATGGTAACAATTTAACGACTCAAGGTAATAAAAAGGTATTTGATTTGGGCTTTTCCCAATTCTTTCTAAGACATCGTACGTTATTTACTACTTAGTAAGCTTTCCATGACCATCTATTCTCTAATATAGGTATTAACAAGGTAACAGGTCAGGCTTTTCCTGACCACCGAACGGTATTATATCATTTATTTCTGTCCACAACATAGGTATTAACAAGGTAACCAGTCAGGCTTTTCCAGACTAGCATTATTGTCTGTAACACAGGTACTAATAAGGTAACCCAGTCAGGCTTTTCCTGACTAGCATCACTGTTTATAACACAGGTACTAATAAGGTAACCAGTCAGGCTTTTCCTGACTATTGGATGATATAACAAACAATATATTACTATGCCATTTATGGTATAAATAAGGTAATGACCGAATACCCTAGCTGATCAATAAGCATCACCCTTCTAGGAAATTGTTGGTAGTCATTTGCATACTTTATACAACACGAATACTTATTCGGCTGTGTTGTTGTTATAACCACTATCTTATGGCTATATGGTAGTAGACCAATATGTATTTTAATATGTATGTCAACCCTGATTTTAACATGATCTAATAAAAGTTATTTTTTATTATAAAATCTCCTTATATTTTTTCCAACGTTCCAGAGTGCTATATTTGTACCCCTTAATCAGTCTCTTACTGATCCCCTGCATAATATAGTAATTGGTACAAGCACCTACCCCTAATCAGATAGTAATTATTAATACTTAAATATATTGAGACTCATTTCACTCAATATTCAGTAAAGTACAGGGGGAACGTTCAACCACATTTTGCAGTTCCGAGTAGTGCCATTGTTTCTTTTTCTGTTAATAATGCCCTGGTAATATGCCCGGCATTCAAAATTACCTGCGTCAAGTACACCTACCAAAACTAGAGAGTGACGCTTCAGACTTTTTGGAGTCCCCCTTGTCCTTGGAAGAGGTGCAGAGAGCTTTAGCTGACCTGCCTAACGGCAAGTGCCCCGGCCCTGACGGGTTTGGGGCTAAGTACTATAAAAAATTCTCACCTATACTGTTGCCACATCTCCAAAAACGTATTAATGAGCTGCCTGAGACGGGGGTCCTGCCGGCCTCCATGCTTGCGGCCTACATAACGGTGATACCGAAGACAGGAAAACCTCCCAGCAGACCGCAGAGTTATCGCCCAATCTCACTTCTCAATATGGACGTCAAGATTATAGCAAAAGTTCTAGCCAACAGGGTAAACAGATTCCTCCCCTCGCTGATATCACTAGATCAGGTGGGATTCGTACCCGGGAGGGAGGCGAGAGATAATACCATCAAAATCTTGCAAATTATGTCATACGCCTCAAGTAACAAAATCCCCCTAGCCCTACTATCGACGGATGCCGAAAAGGCGTTCGATAGGGTGAATTGGCAATTCCTTAAACACACACTGGAGGAGATGGGCTTCGGCGATAACTTTGTGAAGATGGTCTTTGCCTTATACGCCATGCCCACAGCACAAATTAGAGTAAACAATATTCTCTCTAAACCCTTTTCCATCACAAATGGTACTAGGCAGGGGTGCCCGCTATCGCCCCTGCTATTTGCCATCTCAATAGAGGCATTGGCTAGTAACATCCGAGCAAATGGCTCGATAAAGGGACTGAGACTGGGGCCAAAGGAGCATAAAATTGCTATGTATGCTGACGATTTGCTGTTTACTCTGACAGATGTAGAAACATTGATACCGGCCCTTCTGGACGAATTTAAACGGTATGGGGAGGTTTCCCACTTTCTTCTGAACAATACTAAATCGGAACTGTTGGGAATTAATGTGCCCACTACAACCATGGCTTGGTTGCACAATCATTGCCCCTTTATGATAAAGTCATTCCCTGAAATACCTAGGCATCATTATTACGGCGTCTCTTTCTGACTTATTTGAAGCCAACTATGCACCTCTCGGAGTGGAAATTTCGCGTGATTTCTCAGCCTGGAGACACAAAATGATCTCCTGGCTGGGAAGAATAAATGTGGTGAAGATGAATGTCCTACCCAGGATTTTGTACCTCTTTCAAACGATTCCGATTGCTCTCCCCCACTCTTTTCTCCCGAAACTTCAACAGCTGATCAAGGAGTATGTTTGGAAGGACATCAAACCCAGAGTGAATAGAAAGACGATGTACCTGCCCAGAGAGGGTGGTGGACTGGGACTCCCCAACCTGTTCCTGTACAGAAGGGCTGTCCTGCTCCAGAGAGCGGTGGAGTGGTGGCGGAGTAATGTACAAAAGGACTGGATAAATATTGATTCCTCTATCCTTGGTAGTGGGGGTTTATCTGCCCTGTTATGGGGACCCGCTCCACACAGGCCAAAATGTATTCCTAGATTTCCGCTGATAGAGGAGCTGTTTCATGAGTGGGACAAAGTGACCCATACTGAGTCACACATCACCACTAACTACTCCCCGTTGACACCGGTTTACGAAAACCCGGACATTCCTCTGCAAGTCAGGGCCTCTCGTTTGCCGAGACCCCTGAGCAACAACTATATCCACTCTTTTCTAGACAATGGGGGACTTAGGGCGAGGCAGGAGGTTCTGGAGTCCTACCCAGACCGCCCGCTGTCCTGGTATATGTATCTACAGATACGTCACTTCATTTCCTCTCATAGACATAACCGACAATTTCTTAGGGAACTTACCCCCTTCGAATCTTTATGCACACAGCCAACTACTCCACGACACCTGACCTCCAAGATCTACAAATTGCTTTTACTTCCCAGAGACAGTCCGCCCCCGACCTTCGTTGGCATGTGGCATAGAGAGTTAGGCACTGAACTGACAATGGAAGACTGGCGGCGTGTGTTTAGGGCGGCCCGCAGGGTTTCTGTCTCTGCTCATGTGCAGGAATCACACTACAAGCTACTATCCAGGTGGTATCTTACACCGACTCGACTTAAGGCAATATACCCGACTGTTTCTGACAGGTGTTGGAGAGGCTGCGGGGGGTGGGCTCGATTCTGCATATTTGGTGGGATTGTCCTCTCGTTGAAAATTATTGGAGAGATGTCTGGGGAGAGATGTCACGGATACTGGAGATGGATATTCCCAGAGCTCCGGAGTCCTTGCTCTTCCATTTTCCGTATAATATACAAAACCCAATAAAAAAAGACCCTACTCATGTATATGCTGCTGGGTGCGAAAGCTCTGATCCCTGCCCACTGGAGATCAACAGTGGTGCCCTCACTGGATGACTGGAGACTGAGAGTCCATGACCTCCTGCGGCTGGAGAGATATCATTACATGCTTATAGCAAAACTTGACGTACACAAAATTTTACTCCAGATGTGAAGTGGGGGAGCATCTGCCCTTTAGATAAGTGTCCGGCTCTCCTGGGCTGACATCGAACGGCTTTTTGTGGCCCCCATTCTTCCTACCTCTGTTTTGGGGACGGCCCCTTCCCTAAATGCCTAACACGCAGGGCCCCGCCCCTGGCCTGATTCACTCGTTGTTCTTTCCCCTTTTTTTTTTTTTTTTGGTTTGATGCCAACATAACTATATAATATGTCGCTTCAATTTAATAATAACTATTAATTATACACCCCTCCAGATTTAGTGGAATGCAGAGTGGTAAGGAAAATTGAAAAAGATAGAGCTTACACTTTGATTATTATCTTGCACCTTGACAAACGACCACGACTAATAATTAGGTCACATGTGCCTTCTACCTGTGTGTGAATTTATTCCCTGCCTTATGTACTCATGTATTGTAGGTTGTGGTGGAAACTGTATAATTTGAACCGGCACTTGTGGTGCATATATCTTTGTACATGTTTGTTTTCAAATAAAGCTCTTAAAAAATAAAAAAAAATAAAAGAGTCACCGGAAGTGACGTCAGATTGGAGATTTTGACGAATTGGAGTTCTCAACAGAACACCGGCGCGCTAGTATTATTTCAATAGCTAAACGTTAGCATTTTATCATTATATCTATGAGATCTGCGAACCCAGCTAATACACAGCAGCCTATAGCAGGGCTAATAGCTGGTTTGTTGCAAGCCATATTTTGATACACTTTAATTGGATATGGAGAATACTGGTAGTATAATACCATATATGGTGCATTGCTTTTTCTTATATTTTGCTTAGTTGCAATTAGACTACATAGGTTGTCAACTATTGCAAACGCCATTCTCATTTGCATACATAGTAACAATTATCTCCAGTCGTTATCTAACAGTGCAGCGATATAAATTTCTGATACGTGGCCTTATCTATGCTCCTCTGATATTGCTTCAGACATACCAGGGTCTCTATATAATTCAGCTATCTATATTGTTTTACTGAGATATATTACCGTACGGCAGCAGAATTATTTACGTATTGACCCTCTTATTAATTTAGGAGCATTTGGGACAGTTTTTATGTAAAATGAAACGGTATCACTATTTGCTGGATTTATCGTCCTTTGCAGTGTCTTTCTGACATTGCTATATCCATTATTATTTTCTCAGCAATAGTGATCACACTATATCTAGCTAACCTATATTATTAGGTCTGCGGTTTAAATGTATTATACTCCTGGTCTATTAGTTCCAGATTGTTGTTTTTAACTTATTTTTCCAGATTTTAAACAATTAAATAAAGATGTGACATTTAAGTTTGTGAAACAAAGTTACACCAAACACTTCATATAAACTATATTATTTTTTAATCACGGAATAGGAGAGTGATAGATGTGTATTCTTTTGCAATTGGTGGATTCTTTTCCACTAATTGTTGTTGTAAACATATATCTATATGTACACACACACATATATATATATATATAAAAATAACAAGAGTATTGCATTGAGCAATGATACTTTTTTATTGGACTAACTATACATTTATAAGTAGTTATGTCGCAAATAGTTCGCCGGTGAATAGTTCCCAGAGAACATAGCTTGTTCGCGTTCGCAACGGCGAACATATGCGATGTTCGATCCGCCCCCTATTCATCATCATTAAGTAAACTTTGACCCTGTCTCTCAAAATCTGCAGACACATTCCAGCCAATCAGCAGCAGACCCTCCCTCCCTCCCAGCTCCTGGACAGCAGCCATTTTAGATTCATTCGGAAGCTGCATTGTTAGTGAGAGGAGGGACAGTGTAGATGCTGGTGATTTAATTGGGAAATTGATAGCTAGGCTAGTGTATTCAGTGTCCACTACAGTCCTGAAGGACTCATCTGATCTCTGCTGTAAGGACAACACCCCAAAAAGCCCTTTTTAGGGCTAGAACATCATTTCTTTCATGTAATTAACAAGAGTCCATGAGCTAGTGACGTATGGGATATACATTCCTACCAGGAGGGGCAAAGTTTCCCAAACCTTAAAATGCCTATAAATACACCCCTCACCACACCCACAAATCAGTTTTACAAACTTTGCCTCCAAGGGAGGTGGTGAAGTAAGTTTGTGCTAGATTCTACGTTGATATGCGCTCCGCAGCAAGTTGGAGCCCGGTTTTCCTCTCAGCGTGCAGTGAATGTCAGAGGGATGTGAAGAGAGTATTGCCTATTGAATGCAGTGATCTCCTTCTACGGGGTCTATTTCATAAGGTTCTCTGTTATCGGTCGTAGAGATTCATCTCTTACCTCCCTTTTCAGATCGACGATATACTCTTATATTTACCATTACCTCTACTGATTCTCGTTTCAGTACTGGTTTGGCTTTCTACAAACATGTAGATGAGTGTCCTGGGGTAAGTAAGTCTTATTTTCTGTGACACTCTAAGCTATGGTTGGGCACTTTATTTATAAAGTTCTAAATATATGTATTCAAACATTTATTTGCCTTGACTCAGAATGTTCAACTTTCCTTATTTTCAGACAGTCAGTTTCATATTTGGGATTATGCATTGAATTATCATATTTTTCTTACCTCAAAAATTTGACTTTTTTCCCTGTGGGCTGTTAGGCTCGCGGGGGCTGAAAATGCTTCATTTTATTGCGTCATTCTTGGCGCGGACTTTTTTGGCGCAAAAATTCTTTTCCGTTTCCGGCGTCATACGTGTCGCCGGAAGTTGCGTCATTTTTTTGACGTTATTTTGCGCCAAAAATGTCGGCGTTCCGGATGTGGCGTCATTTTTGGCGCCAAAAGCATTTAGGCGCCAAATAATGTGGGCGTCTTATTTGGCGCTAAAAAATATGGGCGTCGCTTTTGTCTCCACATTATTTCAGTCTCATTTTTCATTTGCTTCTGGTTGCTAGAAGCTTGATATTTGGCATTCTTTCCCATTCCTGAAACTGTCTTATAAGGAATTTGATCTATTTTGCTTTATATGTTGTTTTTTCTCTTACATATTGCAAGATGTCTCACGTTGCATCTGAGCCAGAAGATACTACAGGAAAATCACTGCCTGCTGGATCTACCAAAGCTAAGTGTATCTGCTGTAAACTTTTGGTAGCTATTCCTCCAGCTGTTGTTTGTAATAATTGTCATGACAAACTTGTTAAAGCAGATAATATTTCCTTTAGTAATGTACCATTGCCTGTTGCAGTTCCCTCAACATCTAAGGTGCAGAATGTTCCTGATAACATAAGAGATTTTGTTTCTGAATCTATAAAGAAGGCTTTGTCTGTTATTTCTCCTTCTAGTAAACGTAAAAAGTCTTTTAAATCTTCTCTCTCTACAGATGAATTTTTAAATGAACACCATCATTCTGATTCTTTGGACTCTTCTGGTTCAGAGGATTCTATCTCAGAGATTGATGCTGATAAATCTTCATATTTATTTAAGATGGAATTTATTCGCTCTTTACTTAAAGAAGTACTAATTGCTTTAGAAATAGAGGATTCTAGTCCTCTTGATACTAATTCTATACGTTTGGATAAGGTTTTTAAAGCTCCTGCGGTTATTCCAGAAGTTTTTCCTGTTCCTAATGCTATTTCTGCAGTAATTTCCAAAGAATGGGATAAATTGGGTAATTCATTTACTCCTTCTAAACGTTTTAAGCAATTATATCCTGTTCCGCCTGACAGGTTAGAATTTTGGGACAAAATCCCTAAAGTTGATGGGGCTATTTCTACCCTTGCTAAACGTACTACCATTCCTACGTCAGATGGTACCTCGTTTAAGGATCCTTTAGATAGAAAAATTGAATCTTTTCTAAGAAAAGCTTATCTGTGTTCAGGTAATCTTCTTAGACCTGCTATATCATTGGCTGATGTTGCTGCAGCTTCAACTTTTTGGTTGGAAACTCTAGCGCAACAAGTAACAAATCGTGATTCTCATGATATTATTATTCTTCTCCAGCATGCTAATAATTTTATCTGTGATGCCATTTTTGATATTATTAGAGTTGATGTTAGGTTTATGTCTCTGGCTATCTTAGCCAGAAGAGCTTTATGGCTTAAGACTTGGAATGCTGATATGGCTTCTAAATCAACTCTACTTTCCATTTCTTTCCAGGGAAACAAATTATTTGGTTCTCAGTTGGATTCTATTATTTCAACTGTTACTGGTGGGAAAGGAACTTTTTTACCACAGGATAAAAAATCTAAAGGTAAAAACAGGGCTAACAATCGTTTTCGTTCCTTTCGTTTCAACAAAGAACAAAAGCCTGATCCTTCGTCCTCAGGAGCAGTTTCAGTTTGGAAACCATCTCCAGTCTGGAATAAATCCAAGCCTGCTAGAAAGGCAAAGCCTGCTTCTAAGTTCACATGAAGGTACGGCCCTCATTCCAGTTCAGCTGGTAGGGGGCAGGTTACGTTTTTTCAAAGAAATTTGGATCAATTCTGTTCACAATCTTTGGATTCAGAACATTGTTTCAGAAGGGTACAGAATTGGTTTCAAGATGAGACCTCCTGCAAAGAGATTTTTTCTTTCCCGTGTCCCAGTAAATCCAGTGAAAGCTCAAGCATTTCTGAATTGTGTTTCAGATCTAGAGTTGGCTGGAGTAATTATGCCAGTTCCAGTTCCGGAACAGGGGATGGGGTTTTATTCAAATCTCTTCATTGTACCAAAGAAGGAGAATTCCTTCAGACCAGTTCTGGATCTAAAATTATTGAATCGTTATGTAAGGATACCAACGTTCAAGATGGTAACTGTAAGGACTATATTGCCTTTTGTTCAGCAAGGGAATTATATGTCCACAATAGATTTACAGGATGCATATCTGCATATTCCGATTCATCCAGTTCATTATCAGTTCCTGAGATTCTCTTTTCTAGACAAGCATTACCAATTTGTGGCTCTACCGTTTGGCCTTGCTACAGCTCCAAGAATTTTCACAAAGATTCTCGGTGCCCTTCTGTCTGTAATCAGAGAACAGGGTATTGTGGTATTTCCTTATTTGGACGATATCTTGGTACTTGCTCAGTCTTTACATTTAGCAGAGTCTCATACGAATCGACTTGTGTTGTTTCTTCAAGATCATGGTTGGAGGATCAATTTACCAAAAAGTTCTTTGATTCCTCAAACAAGGGTAACCTTTCTGGGTTTCCAGATAGATTCAGTGTCCATGACTCTGTCTTTAACAGACAAGAGACGTCTAAAATTGATTACAGCTTGTCGAAACCTTCAGTCTCAATCATTCCCTTCGGTAGCCTTATGCATGGAAATTCTAGGTCTTATGACTGCTGCATCGGACGCGATCCCCTTTGCTCGTTTTCACATGCGACCTCTTCAGCTCTGTATGCTGAACCAATGGTGCAGGGATTACACGAAGATATATCAATTAATATCTTTAAAACCGATTGTTCGACACTCTCTAACGTGGTGGACAGATCACCATCGTTTAATTCAGGGGGCTTCTTTTGTTCTTCCGACCTGGACTGTAATTTCAACAGATGCAAGTCTCACAGGTTGGGGAGCTGTGTGGGGATCTCTGACGGCACAAGGAGTTTGGGAATCTCAGGAGGTGAGATTACCGATCAATATTTTGGAACTCCGTGCAATTTTCAGAGCTCTTCAGTTTTGGCCTCTTCTGAAGAGAGAATCGTTCATTTGTTTTCAGACAGACAATGTCACAACTGTGGCATACATCAATCATCAAGGAGGGACTCACAGTCCTCTGGCTATGAAAGAAGTATCTCGAATTTTGGTTTGGGCGGAATCCAGCTCCTGTCTAATCTCTGCGGTTCATATCCCAGGTGTAGACAATTGGGAAGCGGATTATCTCAGTCGCCAAACGTTGCATCCGGGCGAATGGTCTCTTCACCCAGAGGTATTTCTTCAGATTGTTCAAATGTGGGGGCTCCCAGAGATAGATCTGATGGCCTCTCATCTAAACAAGAAACTTCCCAGGTATCTGTCCAGATCCCGGGATCCTCAGGCGGAGGCAGTGGATGCATTATCACTTCCTTGGAAGTATCATCCTGCCTATATCTTTCCGCCTCTAGTTCTTCTTCCAAGAGTAATCTCCAAGATTCTGAGGGAATGCTTGTTTGTTCTGCTAATAGCTCCGGCATGGCCTCACAGGTTTTGGTATGCGGATCTTGTCCGGATGGCATCTTGCCAACCATGGACTCTTCCGTTAAGACCAGACCTTCTGTCGCAAGGTCCTTTTTTCCATCCGGATCTGAAATCCTTAAATTTAAAGGTATGGAGATTGAACGCTTGATTCTTGGTCAAAGAGGTTTCTCTGACTCCGTGATTAATACTATGTTACAGGCTCGTAAATCTGTATCTCGAGAGATATATTATAGAGTCTGGAAGACTTATATTTCTTGGTGTCTTTCTCATCATTTTTCTTGGCATTCTTTTAGAATACCGAGAATTTTACAGTTTCTTCAGGATGGTTTAGATAAGGGTTTGTCCGCAAGTTCTTTGAAAGGACAAATCTCCGCTCTTTCTGTTCTTTTTCACAGAAAGATTGCTATTCTTCCTGATATTCATTGTTTTGTACAAGCTTTGGTTCGTATAAAACCTGTCATTAAGTCAATTTCTCCTCCATGGAGTTTGAATTTGGTTCTGGGAGCTCTTCAAGCTCCTCCGTTTGAACCTATGCATTCATTGGACATTAAATTACTTTCTTGGAAAGTTTTGTTCCTTTTGGCCATCTCTTCTGCTAGAAGAGTTTCTGAATTATCTGCTCTTTCTTGTGAGTCTCCTTTTCTGATTTTTCATCAGGATAAGGCGGTGTTGCGAACTTCTTTTGAATTTTTACCTAAAGTTGTGAATTCCAACAACATTAGTAGAGAAATTGTGGTTCCTTCATTATGTCCTAATCCTAAGAATTCTAAGGAGAAATCGTTGCATTCTTTGGATGTTGTTAGAGCTTTGAAATATTATGTTGAAGCTACGAAATCTTTCCGTAAGACTTCTAGTCTATTTGTTATCTTTTCCGGTTCTAGGAAAGGCCAGAAAGCTTCTGCCATTTCTTTGGCATCTTGGTTGAAATCTTTAATTCATCTTGCCTATGTTGAGTCGGGTAAAATTCCGCCTCAGAGAATTACAGCTCATTCTACTAGGTCAGTATCTACTTCCTGGGCGTTTAGGAATGAAGCTTCGGTTGACCAGATCTGCAAAGCAGCAACTTGGTCCTCTTTGCATACTTTTACTAAATTCTACCATTTTGATGTATTTTCTTCTTCTGAAGCAGTTTTTGGTAGAAAAGTTCTTCAGGCAGCGGTTTCAGTTTGAATCTTCTGCTTATGTTTTTCGTTAAACTTTATTTTGGGTGTGGATTATTTTCAGCAGGAATTGGCTGTCTTTATTTTATCCCTCCCTCTCTAGTGACTCTTGTGTGGAAAGATCCACATCTTGGGTAGTCATTATCCCATACGTCACTAGCTCATGGACTCTTGTTAATTACATGAAAGAAAACATAATTTATGTAAGAACTTACCTGATAAATTCATTTCTTTCATATTAACAAGAGTCCATGAGGCCCACCCTTTTTTGTGGTGGTTATGATTTTTTTGTATAAAGCACAATTATTCCAATTCCTTATTTTATATGCTTCGCACTTTTTTTCTTATCACCCCACTTCTTGGCTATTCGTTAAACTGATTTGTGGGTGTGGTGAGGGGTGTATTTATAGGCATTTTAAGGTTTGGGAAACTTTGCCCCTCCTGGTAGGAATGTATATCCCATACGTCACTAGCTCATGGACTCTTGTTAATATGAAAGAAATGAATTTATCAGGTAAGTTCTTACATAAATTATGTTTTTTTAAATTTATTTTTTCCCTGTGTAATCTAATTGCAGTTGCCTGCCTGCCAAGCCACTTGCCCAGTGGCACCACTCATATCTGGTGTAACAGTAGTGTAAATTTAAAAAAAAAAAACTTTTTTGACTGTGAAACATCAGTCTGCTTGTGTAATCTAATTGCAGTTGCCTGCCAGCGTGTGTGCTAGGCCCACTTGCCCAGTGCCACCACTCATATCTGGTGTAACAGTAGTGTAAATTAAAAAAAAAAAAAAAAAAATTTGACTGTGAAACATCAGTCTGCTTGTGTAATCTAATTGCAGTTGCCTGCCAGCGTGTGTGCTAGGCCCACTTGCCCAGTGCCACCACTCATATCTGGTGTAACAGTAGTGTAAATTAAAAAAAAAAACTTTTTTGACTGTAAAACATCAGTCTGCTAGTGTAATCTAATTGCAGTTGCCTGCCAGCGTGTGTGCTAGGCCCACTTGCCCAGTGCCACCACTCATATCTGGTGTAACAGTAGTGTAAATTTAAAAAAAAAAAAATTTGACTGTGAAACATCAGTCTGCTAGTGTAATCTAATTGCAGTTGCCTGCCAGCGTGTGTGCCAGGCCCACTTGCCCAGTGCCACCACTCATATCTGGTGTAACAGTAGTGTAAATTTAAAAAAAAAAAAAAACTTTTTTGACTGTGAAACATCAGTCTGCTTGTGTAATCTAATTGCAGTTGTCTGCCTGCCAGCGTGTGTGCCAGGCCCACTTGCCCAGTGCCACCACTCATATCTGGTGTAACAGTAGTGTAAATTTAAAAAAAAAAAACTTTTTTGACTGTGAAACATCAGTCTGCTTGTGTAATCTAATTGCAGTTGCCTGCCAGCGTGTGTGCCAGGCCCACTTGCCCAGTGCCACCACTCATATCTGGTGTAACAGTAGTGTAAATTAAAAAAAAAAAACTTTTTTGACTGTGAAACATCAGTCTGCTAGTGTAATCTAATTGCAGTTGCCTGCCTGCCAGCGTGTGTGCCAGGCCCACTTGCCCAGTGCCACCACTCATATCTGGTGTAACAGTATTGTAAAAAAATTTTAAAAAAACTTTTTTGACTATGAAACATCAGTCTGCTAGTGTAATCTAATTGCAGTTGCCTGCCTGCCAGCATGTGTGCCAGGCCCACTTGCCCAGTGCCACCACTCATATCTGGTCTAACAGTAGTGTAAATTTAAAAACAAAACTTTTTCGACTGTGAAACATCAGTCTGCTAATGTTACTGTAATCTAATTGCAGTTGCCTGCCTGCCATCATGTGTGCCAGGCTCACAGCGTATACTGTGCCCACTTGCCCAGTGCCCCCACTCATATCTGGTGTAACAGTAGTGTAAATTTAAGAAAAAAAACTTTTTTGACTTTGAAACATCAGTCTGCTTGTGTAATCTAATTGCAGTTGCCTGCCTGCCAGCGTGTGTGCCAGGCTCACAGCGTATACTGTGCCCACTTGCCCAGTGCCACCACTCATATCTGGTGTAACAGTAGTGTAAATTTAAAAACAAAAAAATTTTTGGACTGTGAAACAGTCTGCTTTTTTGTGTCAGGCTCACAGTGTATACTGTGCCCACTTGCCCAGTGCCACCACTCATATCTTGTTTAATAGTAGTGTAAGTGTACATTTAAAAACAAAAAAAACTTTTTGGACTGTGAAACATCAGTCTGCTTTTTTTGTTTCAGGCTCACAGCTTATACTGGGCCCACTTGCCCAGTGCCACCACTCATATCTTGTTTAATAGTAGTGTAAGTGTACATTTAAAGAAATAAAAACTTTTTGGACTGTGAAACATCAGTCTGCTTTTTTGTGTCAGGCTCACAGCGTATACTGTGCCCACTTGCCCAGTACCACCACTCATATCTTGTTTAATAGTAGTGTAAGTGTACATTTAAAAAAATAAAAACTTTTTGGACTGTGAAACATCAGTCTGCTTTTTTGTGTCAGGCTCACAGCGTATACTGTGCCCACTTGCCCAGTGCCACCACTCGTATCTTGTTTAATAGTAGTGTAAGTGTACATTTAAAAACAAAAAAAACTTTTTGGACTGTGAAACATCAGTCTGCTTTTTTGTTTCAGGCTCACAGCTTATACTGGGCCCACTTGCCCAGTGCCACCACTCATATCTTGTTTAATAGTAGTGTAAGTGTACATTTAAAAAAATAAAAACTTTTTGGACTGTGAAACATCAGTCTGCTTTTTTGTGTCAGGCTCACAGCGTATACTGTGCCCACTTGCCCAGTGCCACCACTCATATCTTGTTTAATAGTAGTGTAAGTGTACATTTTAAAAGCAAAAAACTTTTTGGACTGTGAAACATCAGTCTGCTTTTTTGTGTCAGGCTCACAGCTTATACTGTGCCCACTTGCCCAGTGCCACCACTCATATCTTGTTTAATAGTAGTGTAAGTGTACATTTAAAAACAAAAAAAACATTTTGGACTGTGAAATATCTGTCTGCTTTTTTGTGTCAGGCTCACAGCGTATACTGTGCCCACTTGCCCAGTGCCACCACTCATATCTTGTTTAATAATAGTGTAAGTGTACATTTAAAAACAAAAAAAACTTTTTGGACTGTGAAACATCAGTCTGCTTTTTTGTGTCAGGCTCACAGCTTATACTGGGCCCACTTGCCCAGTGCCACCACTCATATCTTGTTTAATAGTAGTGTAAGTGTACATTTAAAAACAAAAAAAACTTTTTGGACTGTGAAACATCAGTCTGCTTTTTTGTGTCAGGCTCACATCTTATACTGGGCCCACTTGCGCAGTGCCACCACTCATATCTTGTTTAATAGTAGTGTAAGTGTACATTTAAAAAAATAAAAACTTTTTGGACTGTGAAACATCAGTCTGCTTTTTTGTGTCAGGCTCACAGAGTATACTGTGCCCACTTGCCCAGTGCCACCACTCATATCTTGTTTAATAGTAGTGTAAGTGTACATTTAAAAACAAAAAAAACTTTTTGGACTGTGAAACATCAGTCTGCTTTTTTGTGTCAGGCTCACAGCTTATACTGGGCCCACTTGCCCAGTGCCACCACTCATATCTTGTTTAATAGTAGTGTAAGTGTACATTTAAAAAAATAAAAACTTTTTGGACTGTGAAACATCAGTCTGCTTTGTTGTGTCAGGCTCACAGAGTATACTGTGCCCAGTGCCACCACTCATAGCTTGTTTAATAGTAGTGTAAGTGTACATTTTAAAAAAAAATGACAGGCAGAGGCAGGCCACCCCGCAGGTGCCGTCGTGGTGCTGTGATTCCCTTTGGCCCTAGAATAATGCCCAGTGTTCAGAGGCCACGTCCCATGAACTCAAAAAGTTCTGAGGAAATAGTTGACTTTTTAACACAGGACACCCAATCTTCTATAGCTTCCGCTCTGAACCTTGACGCACCATCCTTTTTTAGCTTATCTGCGGGCACCTCTCAAGTTACCACTCGCCCACCACCACCAATACTAGCACCACAGCCGCTTCACTTGATCTGTCGGAGGAGTTTTTTACACATCAGTTGGAAGAAATGAGTGATGCGCAACCATCATTGACAGAGGATGTAGATAACAGTGATATGTCTCAGTCAGGCAGCATTACAGACATGGACGTACAATGTGATGATGATGATGTTGTACCCGCTGCTGCTTCCTTTGTTGAGTTATCAGATACAAGTGAAGCGGTTGATGATGACGATGCGTCCGTGGATGTCACGTGGGTGCCCGCTAGAAGAGAAGAAGAACAGGGGGAAAGTTCAGATGGGGAGACAGAGAGGAGGAGGAGGAGACGAGTTGGAAGCAGGGGGAGGTCGTCACAAGGAGCTAGTGGCACAGTCAGACAGCATGCATCGGCACCCGGGGTCAGCCAGACAGCACGCCAATCAACGCATGCTGTTGCCACCACCAGAATGCCGTCATCGCAGAGCTCAGCAGTGTGGCATTTTTTTGTGTGTCTGCCTCTGACAACAGCGATGCCATTTGCAACCTGTGCCAAAAGAAACTGAGTCGTGGGAAGTCCAACACCCACCTAGGTACAACTGCTGTGCGAAGGCACATGATCGCACATCTCAAACGCCTATGGGATCAACACATGAGTAGAAGCAGCACACAAACTCAAAGCCGCCATCCTCCTCCTGGTCCAGCATCTTCAGCCATGTCAACCACGGTTGTCCTCCTTGCCCCTCTCAACCACTCGCCACTCCGTCTCTCTTCTGGAGCAGTTCCTGCTCATCTGCCCACAGTCAGGTATCTGTCAAGGACATGTTTGAGCATAAGAAGCCAATGTCACAAAGTCACCCCCTTGCCCGGCGTCTGACAGCTGGCTTGTCTGAACTCTTAGCCCGCCAGCTTTTACCATACAAGCTGGTGGAGTCTGAGGTGTTCAAAAAATTTGTAGCTATTGGGACACCGCAGTGGAAGGTACCCGGCCGAAATTTCTTTGCACAAAAGGCAATCCCCAACCTGTACTCGATTGTGCGAAAGGAAGTAATGGCATGTCTGGCACACAGTGTTGGGGCAAGGGTCCATCTGATCACTGATAGCTGGTCTGCAAATCATGGTGAGGGCAGGTATATCACCTACACTGCGCATTGGGTAAACCTGCTGACGGCTGCCAAGCATGGAATGCGTGGCTCTGCAGAGGAGTTGGTGACACCGCCACGACTTGCAGGCAGGCCTGCTGCCACCTCCTCTACTCCTCCTCCTACTCCATCCTCTTCCATAACCTCCTCGGCTGAGTCCTCTTCTGCTGCTGCGTCTTGCTCCACATCAACGGCACCCCCCCAGCTCCCCATGTACTATTCCACATCCCGGATACGGCAGTGTCACGCCGTCTTGGGGTTGACTTGCCTGAAAGCAGAGAGTCACACCAGACCAGCACTCCTGTCCGCCCTGAACGCACAGGTGGATCAGTGGCTGACTCCGCACCAACTGGAGATCGGCAAAGTGGTTTCTGACGACGGAAGTAATTTGGTGGCGGCATTGAAATTGGGCAAGTTGACACATGTGCCGTGCATGGCACATGTGTGTAATCTGATCGTACAACGCTTTGTGCATAAGTACCCAGGCTTACAGAACGTCCTGAAGCAGGCCAGGAAGGTGTGTGGCCATTTGAGGCGTTCCTACATGGCCATGGCGCACTTTTCCGATATCCAGCGGCGAAACAACATGCCATCGAGGCGCTTGATTTGCGACAGCCCGACACGTTGGAATTCAACACTCCTAATGTTCGACCGCCTGCTCCAACAAGAAAAAGCCATTAACGAGTATTTGTATGACCGGGGTGCTAGGACAGCCTCTGCGGAGCTGGGAATTTTTTTGCCACGTTACTGGACGCTCATGCGCAATGCCTGTAGGCTCATGCGTCCTTTTGAGGAGGTGACAAAACCTACTCAGTCGCACCGAAGGCACCATCAGCGACATCATACCATTTGTTTTCTTCCTGGAGCGTGCCCTGCGAAGAGTGCTGGATCAGGCCGTAGATGAGCGTGAAGAGGAAGAGTTGTGGTCACCATCACCACCAGAAACAGCCTTATCAGCATCACTTGCTGGACCAGCGGCAACGCTGGAAGAGGATTGTGAGGAAGAGGAGTCAGAGGAGGAATGTGGCTTTGAGGAGGAGGAGGAAGAAAAACCACAACAGGCATCCCAGGGTGCTCGTTGTCACCTATCTGGTACCCGTGGTGTTGTACGTGGCTGGGGGGGAGAAGATACTGAGGATCACTGAGGATGAGGAACGGGACATGAGTAGCTCGGCATCCAACCTTTTGCAAATGGGGTCTTTCATGCTGTTGTGCCTGTTGAGGGACCCTTGTATAAAAAAGCTGAAGGAGAACGACCTGTACTGGGTGTCCACGCTACTAGACCCCCGGTATAAGCATAAAGTGCCTGAAATGTTACCGAATTATCGCAAGTCGGAAAGGATGCAGCAGTTCCAAAATAAATTAAAAAGTATGCTTTACACAGTGTATAAGGGTGATGTCACAGCACAACGGGAATCTAACAGGGGAAGAGGTGAAAGTAATCCTCCTCCTCCCATGACCACGCCGGCAAAGACAGGACGCTTTACAGACGTGTTGTTGATGGAGGACATGCAGAGCTTTTTAAGTCCTATTCATCGCCACAGCCCTTCGGGGTCCACCCTCAGAGAACGACTCGACCGACAGGTAGCAGACTACCTCGCCTTAACTGCAGATCTCGACACTCTGAGGAGCGATGAACCCCTTGACTACTGGGTGTGCAGGCTTGACCTATGGCCTGAGCTATCCCAATTTGCGATAGAACTTCTGGCCTGCCCCGCTTCAAGTGTCCTGTCAGAAAGGACCTTCAGTGCAGCAGGAGGTATTGTCACTGAGAAGAGATGTCACCTAGGTCAAAAAAGTCTCGCTTACCTCACCTTTATTAAGATGAATGAGGGATGGATCCCGAAGGGACTGACATTGGGCCATACATTCGAGTAAAAAAGGCCTGATGAGATGAGCTGCCTTGGGCTAAAAATGGTCCACAGGCTGCTGTGTTTTATCTTCGAATGCCGGATGACTTGCGTGACTTATCCGCCACCAACTAGGGTTCAAGCCGCAATGTTTTAGGGCACTTTCTGCCCGGGAAACAAACATCAATTTTTCTGGCTGCTGCTACAGCAGCGGCTGCAACAATACCTAACTTTTCAGGCATGTGTACATGCCAAATTTTTCTGGCCTCTGGTGCTGCACTGTGGCTTCAAAAACCAAACCAAAAAAAAGTCACGTAACAGGGATGAAACTGATAGGAATAGTACTACTTAACACACCACTCCTATCTGGTGACACATTAGATTGCACGTGCAGTGCCCAAATTTGAAGTAGGAGGACCGACCAAGCATCTTTTTCCGTCTCCCGGTTCCTAAAATCGATGCCATATACACGTCCCCTGATAGGGGACGGAACAGGGATTAAACTGATAAGAATAGTACTACTTAACACACCACTCACATCTGGTGGCACAGTAGATTGCACGCGCAGTGCCCCAAATTTGAAGTAGGAGGACCGACCAAGCATCTTTTTCCATCTCCCGGTTCCTAAAATCGATGCCATATACACGTCCTCTGATAGGGGACGTAACAGGGATTAAACTGATAAGAATAGTACTACTTAACACACCACTCATATTTGGTGGCACAGTAGATTGCACGCGCAATGCCCCAAATTTGAAGTAGGAGGACCGACCAAGCATCTTTTTCCATCTCCCGGTTCCTAAAATCCATTCCATATACACATCCCCTGATAGGGGACGTAACAGGGATTAAACTGATAAGAATAGTACTACTTAACACACCACTCATATCTGGTGGCACAGTAGATTGCACGCGCAGTGCCCCAAATTTGAAGTAGGAGGACCGACCAAGCATCTTTTTCCATCTCCCGGTTCCTAAAATCGATGCCATATACACATCCCCTGATAGGGGACGTAACAGGGATTAAACTGATAAGAATAGTACTACTTAACACACCACTCATATCTGGTGGCACAGTAGATTGCACGCGCAGTGCCCCAAATTTGAAGTAGGAGGACCGACCAAGCATCTTTTTCCATCTCCCGGTTCCTAAAATCCATGCCATATACACGTCCCCTGATAGGGGATGGAACAGGGATTAAACTGATAAGAATAGTACTACTTAACACACCAATCATATCTGGTGGCACAGTAGATTGCACGCGCAGTGCCCCAAATTTGAAGTAGGAGGACCGACCAAGCTTCTTTTTCCATCTCCCGGTTCCTAAAATCCATGCCATATAAACTGATAGGAATAGTACTACTTAACACACCTTATAATAACGCAGAGAGAGGCAACGCAGAGAGAGGAGTCTGAAGAAGAGGAGTCAGAGGAGGAAGGTGGCTTTGAGGAGGTGGAAGACCAAACACAGCAGGCATCCCAGGGGGCTTGTTGTCACCTTTCTGGGACCCTTGGTGTTTTACGTGGCTGGGTGGAGGAAGAGACCTTCAATGACATCAGTGAGGACAAGGAACGGGACTTGGCTAGCTTGGTATCCAACCTTGTACAAATGGGGAGTTTGCGGTTGTGCAAATGGACTGTTTGCGGTTGTTTGCGGTGCGTTAAACTTGGAGTTTGGTCTGTCACTGTGAAGCGGGCGTAACCCTTACACTACCTGATCGATACAACATCATACCTGATGTTTTAAAGCACGTTATTCCAAACAATTTAGGAATGTTAGGTGATTTATGCCCTTTATGGATTAAAACCAGACTCTGCATCAACTATGTAATTTTACGTGGGAGTTTTGCCATGGATCCCCCTCCGGCATGCCACAGTCCAGGTGTTAGTACTCTTGAAACAACTTTTCCATCACTATTGTGGCCAGAAAGAGTCCCTGTGGGTTTTAAAATTCGCCTGCCTATTGAAGTTAATGGCGGTTCGCCCGGTTCGCCTGTTCGCGAACAGTTGCGGAAGTTCACATTCGCCATTCGCGAACGGAAAATTTTAAGTTCGCAACATATCTATTTATAAGTTGACAAGTTTTCGGAAGAATAACTTTCTTTTTCAAGTCTGAAGCAATACTGACCAATTCAATGGAATTTACAGATTATATCTTAAATCACAGGATGGCTAAAAAAAGGTCTGTGTTTGGGGGGGGGGGGTGTCTTAAAAATCAAGAGAGTTTTTTACGTTATTGTTATTTTGATATCTAAATTTCTGGACTAACATGGCTACTCCAATCAACGTCATATATTGGAGTTGGAGTTTGCCGAAACTTACCTGAGGAAGTCAAAATCCTTTTGGGAGAATGTGCTGTGGACAGATGAGACAAAATTACAGCTTTTTGGCAAAGCCCATCATTCTAGTGTTTTTTTTAGAAAAAAAAATGAGACTTTTAAATAAAAGAATACAGTCCCTACAGTCAAACATGGTGGAGGTTCACTGATGCTTTGGGGTTGCTTTGCTGCTTCAGGCACTGGATGTCTTGACTGTGTGCATGGCATTATGAAATCTGAAGACTACCAAAGAATTCTATGGGGCAATGTAGGGCCCTGTGTCAGAAAGTTGGGTCTCCGTTAGAGGTCATGGGTCTTACAGCAGGACAATGACCCAAAGCACACGTCAAAAAGCACCCAGAAGTAGTTTAAGACAAAGTGCTGGAGAATACTGAACTGGCCAGCAATGAGTCCAGATCTCAATCCCATAGAGCAACTGTGGAGAGATCTCAAAACAGCAGTTGGGAAAAGGAACCCTTCCAATCTGAGAGACCTGGAGCAGTTGGCGAAAGAAGAGTGGTCCAAAATTCAAGTACAGAGGTGTAAGAGACACGATGGTTATAGGAAGCATTTGATTTCAGTTCTTTTTTCCAAGGGGTGTGCTACTAAATATTAAATTGAGGGTGCCAATAATTTTGTCCAGTCCATTTTTGGAGTTTTGCGTGGAATGTGTCAGATTTGGCTTTTTTTCTCTCCACTTTTTTGTGTCGTACCAATACAAACAAAAGAAAAAAATACATGAGAATGCCTAAACATTTGTTATTGCAACAATTTTCGAAGTGGTGCATTATCTGACAGTAATGCAAGGGTGACAATATTTTTGGCCATGACTACACACACTATATATATATATATATATATATGTATGTATATATATATATATATATATATCAGTTCTTTTAACAGACTTGCATTTTAGCCAATCAGTGCTGACTAATAAATAAATCCACGGGAGTGATCATGGCACACATGAACTAGTCCTGTCTAGCTGTGAAAAACTGTCAAAATGAGATGAGGCAGCCTTTAAGTGCTTAGAGATTAGTATATGAGCCTAGCTAGGCCTTCAGCAAAGAATATGAAGAGAATAAAGCAAATAAAAGTAAATTGGAAAGTTGTTTAAAATTTGATTCTCTATCTGAATCATGAAAGTTTGAATCATGGTATTTCTGAGCATCTGCATTCTGCAAGGATTTTTTTGTTCCTTGCAGAATAATCCTATGCCCTCTCCCCCACCCCCTACCCCACAATGAGCCTCACCATAGAGAATAATAATCTCTCCCTGGTTGCTCAAATTACACTTTTCACCTACTGAAAATGCTCCATCAAGCTGGAGGGAATGTCAGAGACCTCCTGCCTGCTAGTTAAGCAAACAACTTGATATATTGTCAGGCTACTGCTGCAGCTTCTGGATTAAAGGTACAGTCTAGTCAAAATTAAACTTTCATGATTCAGATAGAACATGCAATTTTTAACTTTCCAATTTACTTTTAGCATCAAGTTTGTTTGTTCTCTTGGTATTCTTCGTTGAAAGCTAAACATAGGTAGGCTCATATGCTAATTTTTAAGCCCTTGAAGGCTGGCTCTTATTTCAGTGCATTTTGACAGTTTTTCACAGCTATACAGCGCTAATTTGTGAGTGCTATATAGATAACATTGTGCTCACTCCCGTGAGTAACCTAGGAGTCAGCACTGATAGGTTAAATGCAAGTTTGTCAAAATAACTGAAATAAGGGGGCAGTCTACAGAGGCTTAGATGCAAGGTAATCACAGAGGTGAAAAGTATATTAATATAACTGAGTTGGTTATGCAAAACTGGGGAATGGGTAATAAATGGATTATCTATCTTTTTAAACTTTAAAAATTCTGGAGTAGACTGTCCCTTTAAAATTAGAATTCTTAACATACTATTCAATTATGTAATGCTTTCTCACTCCACTGGCTAACTGCAGTGAAATAACAATTAGCTGGAGCTCTAATATTTTTAGAGTGATTGCCTCTGCTGATTGCCAAGAAGTCTTTTTTTGAAACCAAGACCCGCTGTTGAACTTAAATCAGATTTGCATTATTTATATAACACCACTTTTCCTTATCAGTTGCTAATAATTCATCATAACAGAGTGGTAAAAGATTTTACGTTAAAAAAAGTTTAATAAACTAATGAAGTTTAACCTTCAAAATAAACTTTATAAAATGTGTTGTTTTTTTTATTGTAAATGTCGTCTTAAAGGTCAGAAGATGTTAAAAAATTTGACTGGATAGTATAATTATGCACATTTCATTTTACGCATTTACATAATTGTAGGGTTTAAAAAGAATTTATATAATCAGATGTATTTTATAAATACAAAATAGAAGACTTCTATGGAAATACTTAGCGTTTTCCACCTACTATATTTGCTTTTGAATGCAGAATACAGATTTCTTTTTTTTTTTAATCAGTGTATACAGAACACACAAGCACTGCTTTTATCTGAGTCAATCAGCTCTGCGATCTGTTTCTGTAATTTTCTTCCCAAGTGTTCCTATTCCTAGACCATATCTATACATATTCTCGTTGAGAGGCACTTTTCAGAAATGAAATGCAGATTTTGCTAAACTTCTCTGTGAAAATATTCATTTCACATCTAAAAAAGAAAGTTCAATGTAAAGTGCTTGTCCATTTATCACAATAGATAATTTAACTATTCCCTCACTATAAAACATTCATGCAAGTAAAAGAAAGCCATAAATATTCAGGTTAAGTGTAGTATACTATACCTTATCTAAAATATGAAGCTTTATATTTTAGATAAGGTAATATTATTTTTATTAGCAGGTATTTGGAGAGCGCCAACAGATTCCACCGCACTAAATATACTTTCATTATTTATTTTGTCCCCTTTTCCTGTAATTCAGTTCTGAAATTGTATGCTTTTCAGTTCCTGTTAGAAGTGGAAGTGCAGAACACTGTTATACCCCACACAGCCATTGGCTACAAACTCTATTGACCTATTTATAACAGTCCCTAATTGGCCACAGCAGAGAAGGTAACCTGAGTTACAACATAGCAGCTCCCATTGATTTAGAGACACTACAACTTTACTTACTTACGGCTAGATTTGGAGTTTGGCGGTAGATAGGTTGCTAACGCTACGCGTGGTTTATGTCTAACGCACGGCATTGTTTGACTCTGGTATTTAGAGTTCAAAAAAGACCATCTAACGATGCTCCTAACGCGTGTATGTCACACGCGGAATCCTGCCCGCGTTAGACAGTCTCCCATAGAGATCAATGGAAAACCAAAAAAATAGCTTTTTTCACCTAACACTCGATCTCGCGAGAAATACGCACAGCTCGGTCATATGACGCATACCACATCATACACAACAATAACATGTTGCAAATGTCACAACAACAATCAATCAACAAAGCACACAAGCATTACACATTCACAAGCGGGGGGATTTTTAATAAAATTTAATACGGGGAATACGCATATACTTTAAGATGCGGAAATTCGCAAAATAACAACAAGGAATAAAAAATATATACATACACTAGAAAAATAATCGCATTCAATATCACTATATATTAGGACAAACATACATATACAACACTTCACTAATAACACACCATCGCAAATTCACATTTAAACAGAATACTATTGGACAATGTTAGAGAAAACGAGCACTATGACATCATCGCATTCTACACATTCCACAAATACTAACTCCAAATGAGCATGCGCAAATTCACACAACTAATACACATTGCACTAATATTAATTGCTAATAAAGCACACCTGAACACAATTTACAACAGAAATTGGTACATCATTAAACATTTACACAGGGTATATAAGCACCACACAAGCATGGCTTCTTTGACTGTGTTGCTGTTGGGTCTTTGGAGATTGGAGGTTTAAGATTAGAGAGTTTGTGCATTATTGTGAGTGAGTTAGTGTTAGCGTGAGAGAGTCAGTTGTTAGTGTTATCGTGAGTGAGTTAGTGGGAGTTAGTGGGAGTGGGAGAGAGTCAGTTAGTGGGAACGTGAGTGAGTTAGTGGGAGTGGGAGTTGTTAGTGAGAGTTGTTAGTGAGAGTTAGTGCTAGTGTGAGTCAGTTAGTGGGAGCGTGAGTTAGTGGTAGTGGGAGTTAGTGAGAGTTAGTGGGAGTGTTTGTTAGTGAGAATTAGTAGTAGTGTGTTAGTGAGAATTAGTAGTAGTGTGAGTTAGCGAGCGAGTGATTTTTCTGTACACTTAACACATTTACACGCAAACACATTCAATACATACATACACTTATCAATAACACTACATACACTCCATACCCCATACCCCCTCATACTACACTCCATACCCCATACCCATCCCATACCCATCCCCTAGTTACATTTAGTTTACATATCCTCCTTTTAGTCTTCTTCTTCTTTTGGTTTATTTAAATACTCCTTACCCTCTTTGTTTTTTTAGATCCCTCTCACACTTTCAGCACTTTTTTTGTCTTTTTAGTTCTTTATTTTGACCCCCTTTCATTTCATCACACTCACTTTTTGTTTGATTATTTGGGGTTTAGTTTAGGGAACAGATGGAGGGCAGGCAGGGGAGAGGTAGAGGGGGGAGGAGAGGGAGGGGGAGAGGAACAGGGCAGGAAGGGGGGCAGGAAGCGGGGGTGGAAGCGGTGGGTGGACCCAGCCACTTGGTTCAAGATGAACAAGTGGCTGGGCCCAGTGGCGGACAGAGTAGGGCTTCACAGTCCGGGAAACAGAGGGCATCGTCACAGGGGAAGGCCAAGGCGACTAGGGAGGCAAGGTTTTCTATGGAGGAGGAGGCCCTCGTAGAGGCCTATATGGCCTGGTATAGGAGGCTGCAGCACCAGAAGACTACCCCGACTGATAAGAGGAGGCTCTGGAATGAAATAAGGAATGCAGTCAATGCAGTGGGTGGCCGGAACAGAGATATGGACTCTATAAAACATCGCTACCGGGACTGTAAGATGGATGTCAAGAAAAAGTTAAGCCTGGAGGCCCGACATTCCGCAGGAACCGGTGGCGGCCCTGCCCTGGAAATAGAGTACTGCCGATGGGAGGAAATGTTGCGGCCCAGCATCTCCGAGGTGGATGTAGTCGGTATCGGAGGAATTGATACCGGGAACCTGCCATTCTCATCTGACGGTAAGCTCATTGAAGAATAAATTCACATACAAATGTATTTCAAGGGACACTATACGCAAACCTTTACTTTCATGATTGAGGTAGCGAATACAATTTGACAAAACATTCAAATGTACTTATATTACCTAATTTGAATCATTCTTGAGATATATTTTAAAGAAGAAATAGCCATGCACACGGTGAAACAATCACAGGAGGCAGCTATATTCAGCTAACAATCAGCATCTTCTAAGCATATTTAGATATGCTTTTCAGCAAAGAATATCCAGAGAATGAAGCTAATTAGATAAGAAAAGTACATTAGAAAGTTGATTATAAATGTATGCTTCTAAATCATGAAAGATAAAACATTGGGTTTCATGTCCCTTTAAGGATCAGATTAATGCTATAACGTTGTTTACACGCATTCGATTACTTTGCGGTTACATCAGTATCTAGGCTATAGGATAGGTGTGCATTTAAACAGACTGAAAACAAACGCTAAAACATTCAGATTGACCAGTGATATCACAAACACGGTTTAGAAAATGCGGAAATCGTGTTGATTGTTAGATTTCAAGGTGGATTAATGATTCTGCATTTGTAATTGTATCGTAAGCTAAGTCATTTAAAGCTTCATTTGCAAATATGCTAATATATACAATTTTTATTTTTTTAAATATACAGAGTCTGGGGAGGAGGCAGCACAACAAATACAGCCTCCTCCATCTCCCCGGGATGAGAGTGGTGGGGAGGAATTTCCACTTCGGAGGGAAGAGGCCCCCCGTGAGGAAGAGGGCACAGAAGCAGATGAAGAGGCCCCGGAAGCAGAGGAGGAGGCCGTGGAACCAGAGGCCCCTCAAGAACCCACACACCGCCGTGCACGGGCACCCCGCCGTGCACGGGTACCCCGCCACGCACAACAAGAGGAAATAGCGGAGGTGCGGGTTCTACTGGACTACATAGACCAGATGCGTAACTCCCGGATACAAAATATCGAAGGCCGAACTCGAATTCTTGATGGACAAAACCAAATAATTGAAGGCCAAAACCAAATAATAAACATACTTAATAGAATAGAACAAGGCCAAAACAGAATCATTAATCTACACCAAGAGATGTTTAATTTTTTCCGGGAGGCGCATGCTGGTCTGCCTCCTGCTGCTGGGCCTCCTGCTGCTGGGCCTCCTGCTGCTGGGCCATCTTCTCCTGCCGGCCCATCTTCTCCTGCCGGCTCATCTTCTCCTGCCGGGCCATCTTCTCCTGCCGGGACATCTCCTCCTGCCGAGCCATCTTCTCCTCTTCAGCCATCTTCTCCTCTTCAGCCATCTTCTCCTCCTCAGCCATCTTCTCCTCCTCAGCCATCTTCTCCTCCTCACCTTGGTCGTCCCAGTACTCTTCCTTCCACTCTTCCCACAACATCTCCAAGGAGAACTCGTCAGAGTCGGCAGTTGCCCCTCCCAGAGCCTCAGCCCCGTCGGAAGAGGGGAAGGAATAGGAAGTAAGTATTTGTTTTCATGTTTAATGTTTTTTTTATTTAATGTGTAATGGATAGGTATGTGATGATGTGGTTTTCATACACTTGTGGACCACACTCTGTATATAATCTACTTCTATGGGACGGGGTCCATGGAGGCAGATTGTTTGCAGAGTGTGGGTTATAAGTGTGTGAAAACCACATCATCACATACCTATCCTTGTTCATGATATTGATTGGTTTCTGTGATGTGATGTCCAAACTGTTTCCTGAATCGCAAACAAAATTACCATTACAATTATCCATGATGGCATATTACTGTTTGAATGCCAATAACACAGCTTAAAGGGACAGTCAGAAAATTATTGATTACAAAGAAAACACTGTATTACGCATTATCAAGTTGGAAACAACAAAACATGGAGAAATACGTGTGACTTATGTGCTTACCCTTGTATCTATGACTATGAAAAATGACCACTTATTTGTTGTTCTGACATAACAACATTTTAGATATCAATGATCAATACATGGTAAATAATATGCTGTATGAGCACAAGGTTTTACATATACAAATGCTATCCAAATGCCCTCTAGTGGTCAAATTGTATAATGATTACATGCACTCTTCAAGCTCGAAGAAATGAGCACACGAACCTCATAGGTTTAGCTCGCAAATTAAAATAAACTCAGACAAATGATTAATTGGTGAGAAACATTTGATATCATTGATATTACAAAATTGACTTTTAGAATAATGCAAAACATTATTTGTTTTCTAAACTGTCCCTTTAACAAAATTACATATGCTAACATATATTTGAAGATTGTTGGTATATCTACATGTACTTGTTCAAACAATAAATTTGGAAATCAGATTTATATTGACGTGTTAAATAAAGACTATTTTCTTAAAGAGACATTATTGTGTTAATTTATTTTTATAAAGACATTTGTTTTATCAATGAATATGGTTTAAAGTCCTTTTAGGAGTGGGGGTTGAAAATATGCTAACAATAATATATTTGGAGATTAACCAATGTGGAACTCATACATGATACAAAAATAAACATTTGCATTAAAGGGACAGTATACTATATTTTTAACAGAACTGTATGTAATAGACACTACTAGAAACAACAAGATTAACATATACTGATATCAATATTACAAAGCTTTAAACACTTTCAAAGAAAATCGGGTTAGCTCTATTGAAAATATAGATGAACCCCCATTACAAACGTAAAACAAGACAATACACCATCATACACAAAACAGGAGAAAGCTGGAGATGGTACTCACATGAAACTTAGAGGCTTGGCGAGGAGTCTGAAAATTACTTACATTTTATTTGAACAGAAGCAAAATGAAACGTGTATTTGTTAAACAATGGACTATCTAACTAGAGAACAAATTAAAAGATTTGATTTATAATGTGAGTGTCTAATGAACCTTTAATAAAATATACGACGAAATTACATTTAGAAGAAGTCGGCATCATATATTTAGCATATGATAAAGATAAATGCATATTGATTGTCATGATTACCTCCGTTCATCGCCGTGTCGCCGCGGCTCCCGGAACTTCTCTGTGTGTCTGACGTCATGTTGCTTAGCAACATGACGCTTTCTCGACACACCCCTCTGATGACGGTTACGCTCCTGCCTTTAAACCACGGCGGGAGATCTGAATCGGGGCCCGTTTGTTTGTTTTCCTTTGGAGTGTGAGTACCGTATCAATTCTGTTCTTTTGTGTACCGACTTCTGCCTGCCTGACCAAGCCTCATGCCTAAACCCTACTTGCTGATATTTGGATGTTGACTTCTGCCTGCCTGACCTTGCCTGTAGCCTTTACCCTTTTGCTGATACTTGGATGCCGACTTCTGCTTGCCTGACCTTGTCTTTTGCCTCTACCTTTTGCTGATATTTGGATGCCGACTTCTGCCTGCCTGACCTTGCTTTTGCCTTTATCTTTAAACCTTTTCTTTGATAAATAAAACCTGCTTAAAGGGACATTTTACTTTTACAAGCTGCAA